>NC_068417.1:4813314-5063314 GCF_023724105.1 Carassius gibelio | reverse complement strand
CAGGTTAGCATTCATAGTGATATATTTAATTGATCTTTTGATGCTGGCTCTTCCTATTATCAGGGCCGGCGCTAGCCATTTGGGTGCCCTAAGCACAAATGCTTGGTGGTGCCCCCCTCCCCAACCAACCACCCACCCACCACCAACCAAAGAAATAACTACCATTCAGAATTTCTTAGATAGGTTCTCTTTACTTCCAAAATAACTGCTGCAAATGAATAATTGGAACTGAACAATGTGAACACAGAAAGTTAAAAGTGCAAAAAAGTTTAGTGCAAATAACAGTATAAGTGTATGAATTTTATGAAGTATGAATTTTAAAAGTGCACATTTTAAACTGCAAATAACCATGCATAACTGCACAGTAGAAATTACTCAACAGAGGGACTACATCTCTATAAAGTAGGGATGCACAATAATATCGGCACAACATCGGTATCGGCTGATAAAAGCTTAAAATGACCATTATCGGTATCGGCCGATATGAATATTTCTGCCGATGAGCCAAACCGATATTCTCCAAGTGAAATAATTGACCTGTTTTTCAGATGTGAATGTCTGTCTACATTTGTAAAATAATAAATTTATGGTAGAATCAGTACAGAAGAGATACATGGATTTCTCTTCAGTAAAATTAAAGTTTAAATATATCAGTATATATTTGTAAATATATCAGTATATATTTGTATATATATCGATATCGGTATCGGCATCGGCCAAAATTATTTAGAAAATATCGGCATATCGAATATCGGCCAAAATCCAATATCGTGCATCCCTACTATAAAGAGACCGTTCTGCTATTCTACAGAACTATATTAAAGATTTTCACTACCATCAGTTGTCAGAGGCCCTACAGAGGCACACGCCTACATTTCCTAGCTGCAAAATCAGCTATCAGCAGTGTTGGGAACATTACTTTAAAAAAGGAATTAGTTATATTTACTCACTACTTGTTCCAAAAAGTAACTGAGTTTAACTGAGTAACTGAATTACTCTATAATAAAAGTAACTCGTTACCAGGGAAAGTAACTATTTGCGTTACTGCAAAAAAAAAAAAAAAAAAAGTTGCTACATGTCAGATAATTTGTACTTCTTTTTTTTTTTTTTTTTGCAGTTTTTACAAGTCAGTTGAAATGAGTAGAACAGACAGGTACATAACTTTCAATATTTATTGCACGTCAACAGACAGCAAGAGTTTTATCCTGCACTTCAAGTATTATCTTAAGAAAGGGTGTACACATTACATGCACATTCTTGCCTTTGACCACAATGATTTTGAAGTAGTGCTTATATCTTCACCTTGAAAATGCCAACTTTTCATCGGATTGCTCCTGACTCACCATCTCGCCATCTCTGCTGCAAATCTCTGTGTAGCTGTTGCGTGTGTGTGTGTGTGTGTGTGTGTGTGTGTGTTTGGCGCCGCTGGCCGGCATGTGTGTAAAAACACTGGCTCTGATCGGCTACCATGAAACACATGACTCTGCCTTAGCCAATCACAACCGCTTATCTCGTCATTAACCCACCTCCTCACTCGCTGTGTGAGACAGGGGTGCGTTCGGATTACAAAGTTTATTAAATCAATGCATAGTAACGCACCGCATTTAACGTTCAAATAACGTTAACGGTGTTGTAACAACGGGAAAAGTAATTAGTTAGATTACTGCGTTACTGAAAAAAATAACGTTGTTACCTAAAGCCGTTCTTTTAAAACTAACATTTTTATTTAAAACATTGTCTTACCTGCAAGCGACGCACGAGCATCATCCCGCTCCGCTGTCTCTTCTTTTTTCTTTTTTCCGCCCTCAACTCTTTTCGAGGCCATGTCTGAGTTCGGTCTGCCAAATTTGACATTGATTGAGGCATAATGGAACAGACCACTGGGAGGTGGGGAAGGGGGGGCACCAGAGGGAGACTGGCACAGAGATTCACCTTTTTCTCGACTAATTTGGTCTAGGCCTATATTACGTTTGTATTGCTTTTGTATATTAACATGCTTTTAGAAATATTTTATTTGTTATTTATTCTAGTAGCCTATTGTGATGATTTTTTCACGACCCAGATTTTTTGGTGCCCCCCAAAGCACTTGGTGCCCTACGCGCAGTGCGTGATGTGCGTGTGCGGAGCGCCGGTGTTCTGTCTAGAGTCTGTGTTCTGTCAGATTTTCCTACCTCCCACCAAAACAGTGGGTAGTACAATTCCACAACGAAAATTCTACTGTAAAGTTATGATTTATTAATGTCTACACCTACCACAACCCTAATCATACCCTTACAGTACTGCAAATACAGTAATTATGTGTTATATTCGCGGTTGTAGCTAAAAGGGATACAGGAAACCAACAATAAATATTATTTTCTACCAATTAGATTGCGTTTTTATTAAAGTCTACACCTACCCCAGCCCTAAACCTACCCTTACAGTAATGCAGATACATTAAATATCGTTGTTTAGCATGAGACAAAGGACGCGATATTGATGTGCGCGTGCGAAGTAAACCCGCGTAGGAAAATCTGACAGGGTAGGATAAAATGTCAGGACACCGGCCCTGCCTATTATTATGTAGCAGAATTCACCAAACACTGTATAAGTATATATTTAAATCGTTTAGGTGTGTGTGTCTGCTGCGCACTGACGACACATGTATCTGATCCAACACAAAATATAGCCTATTTCTTTATACACGTAATTATTCAGGAATGATTAAATATGAACCTATTAGTATCAGAAATTGATTTGAATATACAATGAATAATACAATAGCTTCTGTTAATATTGTTCTTTACTAAAATGAAAAGCTTAATTTATATTTTATATACAGTATATTATAGCTTAATTTCATGTACGTACTGTCTGTATTCAGTTATTATCTGAATAAATTATGGTGTTTATAATTTTAATGTCCTGATTGAGCAACATCTATTTCAGACTAGAGGTCTTCACAGTGCACCCGAGACCCGTCGACCCGAATGGTTCGGGTCTATATTTTAAATCATCAGCCGGGTCAGGTCCGAATCTATTACCTCGGGTCCCGGGTCTGTTTAACATTGTGTGTAATGCCCGTGCGATCATCAGACTCGGGGAACACCCGGCTGTGATCAGACACTGCTTGTTTTTTTGTAACTTGCCACTTGTAAAATTAGAAAAAGAAAAGTGGGAGACAAAAAAAAAGCAATCTCTCTTTCTCTCTCTCTTTCTCTGACGTTACAAGCAGAGCACACAGACAGACTCAGAGTTAATGCAAGTGCACACACGGTAATAATGCTTGCAGACTTGACAGACTCATATTTAATATATTTCAAATCAGCAACTAAATCTGAGGTAAACTGTCACATGAATGTTTTATGTGAGGCTCAAAATCAGTTGAAAAGCATATTTTAAATCATCAGCCGGGTCAGGTCCGAATCTATTACCTCGGGTCCCGGGTCTGTTTAACATTGTGTGTAATGCCCGTGCGATCATCAGACTCGGAGAACACCCGGCTGTGATCAGACACTGCTTGTTTTTTTGTAACTTGCCACTTGTAAAATTAAGAAAAGAAAAGTGTGAGGCAAAAAAAAGCAAGGTTTCTATGGCAACCAGTGAGGGACACAATGACTTCGACAGCCAAACCGCGCTTTACATTTTCTCCCATTTTTATAATAATATAAATGAACAGTTTAATCAAAGTTTTAGTGGTCAGATTCAGACTCGAAGCAGAGCAGAGAGCACAGAGATGATAGACAGAGCAGCCATGGCACTGAACGAGCGATCGTTATTATAGTTCAAAAGGGCAAACAGTCTAAGTTATTATCAGAGTTAACTCAAGTCAGAATGTACATGTGCACAGTTGCATTTGTCATCCGTCACCGTGACATCAAGTGGACTTTTGAAGCTGAAATAATGAGTGGATTGAGCTCGGACTTGGAATAACGCGAAAAATAACTTGAATGCATCACAGGCAGTCAGGTACAAAGAAGAGAGATTATGGCTCCTTAAATTAGGTAAAACAAAAAGTTGTATTTTTCGCAACAGGTTTATTGGCTTGCAATAGCAATTTAAGGTGGAATATGTTACAATCGGGTCCAGTCGGGGCTTTGTCTTCCAGATGGGTTTGGGTCCAGCTTTTGAAATAATAGACTGGTCCGGGTCGGTTCAGTCTAGTACATTACGGATATCTTTTGGGTTCGGGCACAAATTTTTGGACCCGTTAAGACCTCTATTTCAGTATCTCCAAAATAGCGCAAATATGTCTACTAGCATTATCTACTGTTTCCATGTAAAATATTGTATGCTAAATTAATAATAATTTAACCACCATTTAAATCATTACCTGCTTCAAAATGAATGATGTTAACGAAATTCTTGTTGAAACATTTACAGTTAGCACCTACTGTACGAATAAAAACACTATAACAGAATTATATAAACAATAAATAACTGTTCAATGCGAATAAAGATGTGTGTTTATGTGTTTTTTCAGATTTCAGAACGAGCACTTTGTCATTTGTTATATGATGAGGTCGTGTCTGTCTGATGTTTATCGTGTTCATAATGTTCTCTACCGTAATGAACGTAGCTTTTTAATAAGTAGAGGAAATTCCCTTGAGTGTTTGCATTGTAAGAATGTACAGGGATACTTCAGTTTTAAAAAGCTGACTTATGTGATGTCTCATTAAAATCATACAATTTCCAATTAATTCAATAGAACATTTACACAGACAAAAGGGATTACCAATATGGTGATTCACTTTCACGACGTCATGAGCAATCCAGTTCTCTATTCTAGATCAGTGATCTACAGTGTTGTGAATCTGAGCTTGATGGAAATTAATGTACAGTGCATTCAGTAACTTTTAAACAGTCAGGATAACTCATCAAACTGAATATTTTTCATGGGAATTGACCATACGGTAGCCTATATGTTAAAACATCCAAATAGATCATTTAAATTGACAATATTCACATTATTATCACAATCTCTGTACTTTAGTTTTAATTAAAAAAAATGTAGCCCTGGTGAGCATATGAGACTTAAAAAAAAAAAAAGAAAAAAAAGAAGGGGGTGGGGCCTACTAAAGGGGGGGGGGGGGGGGGGGGGTCACAAAAGGTTTGGGAACCACTGGACAACTCAAACACACAATATTTAATTTAATTCATACAGACCTACCTTATGTTGCACATTTGCACTTTGAGTAAAACAATGGCACAATAAAAAATACTTTTCAGTTCTATCTCCAATCCCTAATTTTTTCTAGTTATGTAAAGTTAAAATATTTTGCCATGATTTTTTTTTTCTCATATCACAATATAATATCAATATCTCCTGGACAGTGTAAAATATTGTGATATTAATTTTAGCTCATATCGCCCACCACTACTCTGGATAGTTTTATTTAACTGATGTCTGTCTATGCACAATTATCACGGATCCTCTCCTGACACACATCACATGTTTGTGGTCTGTGATTGATCTGCTGTAGTAGATCTACAGTGTTGTGAATCTGAGCTTGATGGAAATTAATGTACAGAGCATTCAGTAATATTTAAACAATCAGGATAATAAATCACACTGAATATGTTTTTCATGAGAAATGTCCACAATAACACAATCATAAATGTTAACTATCGAGGCACCAAACTACTAAACACCAGCACATCCAGTGACCCAAAATGTCAGATTAAGCTGTAACTTTTAACACAACTAAACTGTGCTGACATTTATCATCAAAACAACAGCAGCTGCAGCATCTGATCTTTCATGTTTGATCATTTTCAACAACAAATTGTGTACCTACTGAATAAGTGTAATAATATAGTTTATACTACAGGGCCACTGAATGCTTGAATCTAATTGGCTGACGAACATTATTTTTCTGGGAAACGCACGGTGAACGTAGTTCCAGGCAGCTCTCTTGACCTCATTACAGTTCATATCACTTCACATATAGTAAAGCTGTTATAACAGTAGTTACAGGACTGCGCTAACACCACCCCAGTCCAGTGGATAAGACACACGTCTGTGGTGTGGGAGACCCGGGTTCGAATCCACTGTGAGACACCAATGTGTCCCTGAGCAAGACTCTTAACCCTTAGTTGCTCCAGAGGCGTGCGACCTCTGACATATATAGCAATTGTAAGTCGCTTTGGATAAAAAGCGTCAGTTAAATGAATAAATGTAAATGTAAAAACAACATCATGACAGATGATTTTCTGAAAGTAAACACACATGACATTTCTCATTAGCGAGGTAATAACAGCTGTTTAGAGACACTGCTGCAGAACACTGTTGAGGGAAGCACAGAGGAAGCCTAATTCCCACAAGCTCTCTCTCTCTCTCTCTCTCTCTCTCTGTGCGTCTCTGTCTCTCTCCCTCTCTTTTTAATAACTTCATTAATAACTGCATTAGAATGCTATCAAAGGCTCAAGTCTCCATTACCAGCTTTAAAATCATGTTTTAGATTCAGCAAAAGAGGCATGGGATGAGATGCGGAACAAATAATCCTACTCACAACAGTGATTCAAGTACAAAACCCAGATGAATCCCTTTAAATCTATCATCTGATTGATGTCTTTAGGTGTGGCAACCGCAGTATAAGCTAAATAATTGACTCAAGGCCGTTAAATTATTAGAAAAATATAATATAAATAACTCAAATGTGTATCATTTATTCAGCATTATTTCATCAGGTCTCACCTCAGAGTCTTGAGTTGACAGTTTGGATCCTGTAGTAAATCACTGAGCTGCTTCACTCCTGATTCTCCAGGATCATTTCCTGTGAGATCCAGCTCTATCAGGTGTGAAGGATTTGATCTCAGAGCTGAAGACAGAGCTTTATAACCTTCTTCACTGATACTGCAGTCTGAAAGTCTATTAGAAAAATATGTTATTCTTCATTATAACACAGATTGTCATAGAAGTACATGTTCTAGAATGAAGAAAAAAAAAAGAAGCACTACAGACATTTTTGCCTGAATTGACTCTTTTCACAGTAAAGCTGGGTAAAGTTATATATTGGTGAACGTAATCTGCAATTCTTGCATTTTAATTTCCCACAATTATAACCTTCAGTTGCAATCAAAATTACTCAGTCCCTCAGAGACTGCAGTACTTTACCAATACAAGCTTTTCTGAAGATCCAGGATTAAAAAAAAAAATTGCTGATGCATATTAAAAAAGAGCTATTGTCAATATAATGTAACATTTGAGTTATAAGATTTTTTTAATAACAAAATTATGTAACTTTATTATAACCTTCTTCAGTAATACTGCAATCTGAAAGTCTTCAGAAAGACTAAATAAAACACATTAAAACATTTATTACACAATTAGGATATTAACATTTCCCATCATCTCCAAAAATCAATCTGTTTGTCAATATTTTATAAATGCATCTACACCAACACAAAAATTTCACATTACTGACCCATTCCTTGTGACACAGCGTCAGTTTATATACCAGCTAGAGCTTTACATTGATTTATGTTTAAATTAACCAAATTCAGACCTGAGTATCTGTAGTGTCTGTGAATTTCTCAGCAGACTGGAGATTTCTGTCACTCCAGAGTCTCCTATTTGATTCCTGCTCAGATCCAGCTCTCTGAGGTTTGAATTAAACGCTGATGCCAGAGCAGCACAACCTTCATCTGTAATACTGATGCAGTTTAACCTGTAGAAGAGAGAACATTGATTGACTTGATTCAAATATTCCACCAACGTTAAATAGTAATGACTTTATGAATTTCTTCACTGATAAAATAGATAACATTAGAAATACAATAGCGAATGTAGATTCTACAGCGTCTAACACTTCAGTTTCATCCATCGCACCCAAAGATAAACTGCAGTGCTTTACAACCATAGGACAGGAAGAGCTAAATAAACTTATCACTGTATCTAAACCAACAACATGTTTATTAGATCCTGTACCCTCAAAATTACTGAAAGAGCTGTTACCTGTAGCAGAAGAAACGCTTCTCAATATCATAAACTCGTCGTTAACTTTAGGACACGTCCCAAAACCATTCAAGCTGGCGGTTATCAAGCCTCTTATTAAGAAACCAAAACTAGATCCTAGTGTACTGGCAAATTATAGGCCTATTTCAAATCTTCCATTTATGTCTAAAATTTTAGAGAAAGTTGTGTCTGCTCAATTGAGCACCTTCCTGCATAAAAATGATATGTATGAAGAATTTCAGTCAGGTTTTAGGCCCCACTATAGCACAGAAACTGCACTTGTTAAAATTACAAATGACCTGCTCCTTGCGTCAGACCAAGGCTGCATCTCATTTCTAGTCTTACTTGATCTTAGTGCTGCGTTCGACACCATAGATCATGACATACTCATAGATCGATTACAAAACTATACAGGTATTCAAGGGCAGGCTCTAAGATGGTTTAGATCCTACCTGTCCGATCGCTACCATTTTGTTTACTTAAATGGGGAGTCATCTCATTTATCATCAGTAAAATATGGAGTGCCACAAGGATCCGTCCTAGGTCCCCTTCTATTTTCAATATATATGTTGCCCCTTGGTAATATTATTAGAAAATACGGAATTAGCTTCCACTGTTATGCTGATGATACTCAGCTATATATCTCAACGAGACCAGATGAAACTTCCCAATTATCTAAGCTAACAGAGTGTGTTAAAAATGTAAAAGATTGGATGACACACAATTTTCTCCAATTAAATTCGGATAAGACAGAGATACTAATTATTGGACCAAAAAACACTACACAGAATCTTGTAGATTACAATCTGCAACTAGACGGATGTACTGTTACTTCCTCTACAGTCAGAAATCTGGGTGTTATATTAGACAGCAATTTGTCTTTTGAAAATCATATTTCCAATGTTACAAAAACTGCATTCTTCCATCTTAGAAACATTGCCAAGCTACGAAACATGTTATCTGTTTCTGATGCAGAAAAGCTAGTTCATGCATTCATGACCTCTAGACTGGACTATTGTAATGCACTTCTAGGTGGTTGTCCTGCTTCGTCAATAAACAAGCTACAGGTCGTCCAAAATGCAGCAGCTAGAGTCCTTACCAGGTCAAGAAAATATGATCATATTACCCCAATTTTACAGTCTCTGCACTGGCTACCTATTAAGTTCCGTATCAGTTACAAATTATCATTACTTACTTATAAGGCCCTAAATGGTTTAGCTCCAGCGTACCTAACTAGCCTTCTACCACGTTACAACCCATCACGCACCCTAAGGTCACAAAACGCTGGACTTTTGGTCGTTCCTAGGATAGCAAAGTCCACTAAAGGAGGTAGAGCTTTCTCACATTTGGCTCCCAAACTCTGGAATAGCCTTCCTGATAATGTTCGGGGTTCAGACACACTCTCTCTGTTTAAATCTAGATTAAAAACACATCTCTTTCGCCAAGCATTCGAATAATGTATCTTTTTAATTGTGAGTGTAGTTGCATCTGTTCAAAGTTGCATTTTTATTCATTAGCTTGGGTTAAACTAATTTTACTTTGTTGGATCAGCAGCTATGCTAATGATGTCTGTATTTTGTTTCTATGTTTCGCCACGGGATTTACATCCCGTGGTAACTAGGATTTAAACAAGCTCCAGTCTGGATCCAGAACACCTGAGAAGAGATGATGCTGACCCTCAGAGGACCCCAGATGATGCTAACCTTGAATCAACAAACAGAACTAACAATTATTGCTAAATGTGTGACTGAATCATATAATAACTTAATTAATAATATTGATAGTTCATCGTCTAGCTGACTACGTCTTGTATTATTATTATTATTTTTTCTAAAATCCTGTCAAATGTGCACAAACTACTAGCTACTACTAAATATTGTAGAAACATAATTTTCTGTAAAGTTGCTTTGTAACGATTTATTTTGTAAAAAGCGCTATACAAATAAACTTGAATTGAATTGAATTGAATAGATGAGACCCTCGAACAAGAACTGAACCCCAACTGTTCCTCAGCGCCGCAGGTGTGTGTGTGTGTGTGAGAGAGAGTGTGTGTGAGTGTGTGTGTGTGTGTGTGTGTGTGTTAAATGCAGATGTTCAGAGTATGGGACACTATATTTGGCCACACGTCACATCCTTTCCTTTTCTTTTCCTGAAAGTAAACAGTAATCTTTAATCTGACTGTAACTGCTGTAGAGTATAATGATACTAACTGTAGTTTCTCCAGCTTGAATTGTGTGTTCATCAGTAGATCACTGAGGTGTTTCACTCCAGAGTCTCCTAGTAGTTTATTCCAGCTCAGGTTCAGTTCTCTCAGGTGTGATGGGTTTGATTTCAGAGCTGAAGTCAGGATGAGACACTGTTTCTCTGTAATACTGCAATCACGCAGACTGAAGACAGAAAGAGAAAACACAATGAATCAGACACGTTATGTTCATGAAGTCACAGCAGAACAACCTTCATCTATTAAATAACAGCATCTTAATCTACATTGAGAGAAAGAGAGAAGATAGAAGAAAACTATTTAATAAAGTCACAATGTCTTGATAAAACAAAAAACAGAGGAAGAGTGTCTGAACATCTTTGGATAATTTTCCACAATTTGGTCTTCAAAACAGAAAAACAAACAAGTTGTTCATTTAATAAAATAATTGACACTTCTCATGATTTATGTACAATTTCTCCTGATTTTTGATAGAAATACAATGAAGTTTTAATTCCTAACAACCTTGTGTGAAAGGTGTTGAAATCTTTCGTATCTTTTTATTTCTGTCATATAATTCTTATTTCATCTTTTGTCTAAAACTGATCATATTGTCTAAAATAAAAGTCCTGACTGCTGTGTATTTGTGTTTAAACTGATTCTGGTCTGAACATCACTACAACGTAAATGCATTCGCTCTGCTCTGTCCAGTGACTTGATCAGCTTTGCTACACAGATTCAACTTTGCACATCTAAATAAAACTGTAGGTTTGTCTGTGTGTGTAGATGTGAAGTACAGTAATATTTCTCTGAAACAGGTCAGACTGAAGAAGCAATGCCTGCACAGAATAAAGCCCAGTCTGGACCGGTTCTGTTCAGTTGTGTTACACATTCATTAATCTGGTGTTTGATGACAGAGAGATGATATGAAGCATCAATAAACACTATGAATATGTTCTGATACAGCAGCACAGAACTATTCTGTTGTGTCCCATTAATAAACACAATGAAAACAGTTCTGTCCCACTGGATAAAAGAGAAATGTGTGTGTATTTTTGGTATTATTAACTGAAATGATTGGATATTGGGTTGTGTATTTGACCTGCTGTATGAGCAACAAGAAACACTCATTACAACTTTCAAATGTTTAGATCACACAACAACTAACTTTACAAGTAAAATATACAGTACAGAATATAGACAGATTAACTATACAAAAAAATTATATATGAATATGTATTTATATATATATAGTCATCCAAAAATATTTTTAATGATATCCGGGTCGCAGTCGATCGGGTCGTTTGATATAAATATGCACTGATGCTCTCCAGACTCAGAGAAACACCTCCTTCATTCATAACCTCCTCTAACCTAAACTCCTGTTGCCCCAGCAGTGACAGTGGAAACCAGACTGACCCTGCCTTTATGAAATTACATTGAAATATAGAAACATGCATACACATACACACATATACTTTTTTTTTTTTTAATTAGACTTCAATCCTCAGTTTGTAGTCATTAAACATGATCACATTCAGCAGTCACAGCAGAAGTTAGAGACACTTTTAACTGAAGTCTATTCAAAAATTGTATGAATCTATTCTAAGAAGGTTGGAAGCTGTATTAAAGACAAACAATGTTAAACACATTAATAAAATACTGGCTATTTCTAATGTGTTCACAGTATTTTCTCCAACCCCTGTGCACTTAAAGGGATAGTTCACCCAAAAATGAAAATTACTCCATGATTTACTCACCTTCAAGACATCCTAGATGTATATGAATTTCTTCTTTCAGACAAATATAATCAGAGTTATATTAAACATGTCCTGGCTCTTTTAAGCTTTATAACGTGGGGTCGGACTTAAATGAGAATTAAAATTGAATAAAACTGTAACATTACTAGTCATGTAACATGTGAAATGATGTAAGATACTCACTTCAGTGTGTTGAGTGTACAGTGTTTATCCTGCAGTAGAGCAGAGATCTGATTCACTTCTGTGTCTCCTAGTTCATGTTCACTCAGATTCAGCTCTCTCAGGAGTAACGGGTTTTTACCCACAATTCCAGTCACATACTGACAGCCTTCATCTGCAGCAGGACCCAAAAACCTGCAGAAGAGAAGATGAAGCTGGAATCAATCCAGTGTGTATCGCATCACAAAACATTTAAAGATTATCAAACATTGTTTGTAACGAAAAGCTCTAGTTCAAGTTTAAACAGTTGAACATTTAAATATACAAATATTTCAAAAAAGTCAAAAGTAAATTATTTAAAAAGAAACTCGTGGGACAAAAGCTCACTAGATCATGATTCTCAAAAATCTGAAGATCTTTCTGGCTTTTAAGCAGGAGATGAGGAAAGTTAGCAAAGAGATAACTAGCTTGTGACAGCTAAGCATTCATAGTGATATATTTAGTTGCCGGCTCTTCCTATTATTATGTAGCAGAATTCAACAAACACTGGATTACTGATCCACTAACAGAGAACATGATCAGGGTTCAGACCATCTCTGGATAGTTTTATTTAACTGATG
Organism: Carassius gibelio; assembly: GCF_023724105.1. NCBI lineage: Eukaryota > Metazoa > Chordata > Actinopteri > Cypriniformes > Cyprinidae > Carassius > Carassius gibelio. Next base: position 5,050,639 of record NC_068417.1, on the reverse strand, counting down.
TCTGTAATGATGCAACAGTAATTCTGCTCATTATGCAGGTTCAGACGTGTGTGTGTGTTATCACTGATCCTCTCCTGACAAACATCACATGTTTGTGGTCTGTGATCGATCTGCTGTAGTAGATCTACAGTGTTGTGAATCTGAGCTTGATGGAAATATATGTACAGTGCATTCAGTAGGGCTGTGTATTGCCAAGAATCTAGTTACGATACAGATCACGATATAGATCGTGATATATTTACAGATGTATCTAAATGCCTACATGCCATAATGGATAGTCATCGCATGTATCAGAATAAGGCTATCTTTTTGCTCGCACACGAACAGGTCCGTTTCATCTCAGAGACGCATTCTGTCTTTGCGCTTGGCAAATTCCGCCAAGTAAATAGCAAATCCGTCATGGCACGAACACAACTGGCTCTTAAAGGGAATGGAAGATGACACTCTGATTGGTTTATTGCATGTTACGCCCAAAAAACACCCATTACTCATTAAGAGAATAGAGACAACCAGTTTAGACCATGCGCAAACCGTTTTTCCGTCGTTAAAATAGCAAAAGTGGATTTGGACACTCCCTGATTGCACCTGTGCTGTGCACTTTACACTTTGCGTTTAGATCGTCAAAATAGGGCCCATAATCTGCCTTGGGCCTTGGTATTATAAAGAATAAGATCCTGAATATATTACAGTTGGTTTAATACCTTTATCTCAAATGGTGTCAGAGTTGAATTAATTTAAGTGGGTACAGTATATAAAATATTTGAAAAATATGGATTCAGTACTGTATATAAAACAATAAAGGCATAATCTGAAAAACTAAGCCTTGTGCATTATACTGAATAATATTCTGTATATTTTACAGTTGGTTTAATCGAGTGCAGCATTAGTTCAGTCAGGCCACGGAGGCATAGGCTGTGACCAGTTGATGCGGTCAGCTGTCAAATCACTACCACTCTCCTATTAGACTCGGGACATATATATGTGGCACCACTGCTTGCTTATTATGCTCAACGGCTCATAAACCCTACCTCCCCATTATAAGCATGAGCATATTACTGTGCACCTTCTGGTTGTCGTCTTCTTTGTTTCAGATCACTAAGGCTTTCAAAATCTTAGCTGGCATGCACCTCACTGCTGAGAGACACTCATCCTCATAACCAGACTACAGGATAGACGTCCTACTGCCACATCCACATGATTATCACTGTTTGCTTTAAAGACATTACTAAAAGTCTTAATTATCATGTATTTCTAAACTCGTGGTTCTGGGGGGTTAATGTTAAAGCTCTTGTAGTTCAATTATTCTCGGAGCAAGAACCCCCATAAGGAACCATATCGCCAAAGATAATTTGTGTTCAATAAACTCAAGTAAACATGCCAAAGTGGTTCCTGTCTAAAAATACATTTATCAAATGCTGTTGTCATTTAATGGATTTATATTATTGCATACTTTAAAAGTTGTAAAGTTCTAGTTTTTAATTCCCTAGAAATTAAGTAAATGTTAACTATTGAGGCACCAAACTACTGAACACCAGTACATCCAGTGACTCAAAATGTCTGATTAACCTGTAACTTTTAACACAACTAAACTGTGCTGACATTTATCATCAAAACAACAGCAGCTGCAGCATTTCATCTTTCATGTTTGATCATTTTAAACAACAAATTGTGTACCTTGCTGAATTAGTGAAATAATGTTATTCTATAATACACTATAATACACATACCATATTTTCCGGACTATAAGTCACACTTTTTTTCATAGTTTGGCTGGTCCTGCGACTTATAGTCAGGTGTGACTTATTTATCAAAATTAATTTGACATGAACCGAGAGAAATTAACCAAGAGAAATTAACCATTAGAAAACATTACCATCTCCAGCCGCCAGAGGGCGCTCTATGCTGCTCAGTTCTCCTGTAGACTACACTGAGCAGCATAGAGCGCCCTCTCGCGGCTGGAGATGGTAATGTTTTCTCTTGTTTCTAAATAAATGCGACTTATAGTCCAGTGTGACTTATATATGTTTTTTCCTCATCATTACGTATTTTTGGACTGATGCGACTTATACTCAGGTGCGACTTATAGTCCAAAAATAACGGTACACACACACACACACAGAAATTTTAAATATGTATTATTGATTGTATATTATTTCATCATGTCTCACCTCAGTGTGTTGAGTTGACAGTTTGGATCCTGTAGTAAATCACTGAGCTGCTTCACTCCTGATTCTCCAGGATCATTTCCTGTGAGATCCAGCTCTATCAGGTGTGAAGGGTTTGATCTCAGAGCTGAAGACAGAGCTTTATAACCTTCTTCAGTGATACTGCAGTCTGAAAGTCTATGAGAAAATCACAGATTGTCCCACAAGTACATGTTTTAGAATGAAGAAAATAAAATGATGTACTACAGGGATTTTGGCCTGAATGGACTCTTTTCACAGTAAAGCTGGGTAAAGCTATATACTGGTGAACTCAAACTACATCAAATGCTATTTTTATTTTTTGCAGTTTTATTTTTCCACAATTATAAACTACAGTTGCAATCAAAATACTGCAGTACTTTAGAAATACAAGCTTTTCTGAAGATCCAGGATAAAATCTAAATTGCATCTATAACAGTTCAGTTTTAAAAGCCATATATTAAAAGTCATAATGTCAATATAGCCTTATATAATGTATTATTTTTGAGTTATAAGATTTGAATAACAGAGCTATGTCACAATTATTCAACCCTTATTTAACATTGCTGTTTTACTTGGCAGTCTAAAGCCTCCAGGTTTTCATCCAAAATATCTTAAATTGTGTTCCAAAGACGAACAAAGCTTCTACGGGTTTGGAACGACATTCATTTTGGAGTGGAGTATCTCTTATTTGCATGGTGTGGAATAAAAACACAATTATGTCTTAAGAAACTCTATTAAAACAGAATTAGCTTGAGCTGTTACACATACACAGAGTCAACCCATTCATGTGCTGAAGTCAACAGAGATCTCACAACGTTATGGAGAAGCTGTAGAGAATATACAACTGTATTACTTTAGAAAGTCTTTAAAGGCTGTAAGAAGATTTCCAAGACATTAAAAACTCTAAGCCTTATTCCTTATCTTAAAGTATGTCGTACCAGAAAACCTTTTTAGGGTGAAAAAACAATAAACCATATATGGTGACAACACCTCCCTTTATAAATCATGTGAATGTATTATGTCCTCACCGAAATCATGGAAAAAGAAAGCAGTACTGACTGAGAAGCAATTCTGTGGTCTCACTAAACAGATCAGCCCCCCCCCCCCTTTTTTTTTTTTTTTGAAACGCTCTCGGTACAGCGCATGGTTTGCCTAATCTTCCAGCATAGCCAGATCAGTCATGACACTATAGCCACATTTCAAATGACTTCCTGGCTGCATGCAAAAAATGGCTTCTTATTATTTTTGTCTTGTTTTTTGATAAAACAATCAAGATGAATTTACTATATAAGCAAAATATATATATAGTCTTGTTTCCTGGGGGGATAAAAAAAGACTAAATATCTTATCTAACTTGAACTTTTAATTTATACATTTAGTATTTGCAATTAAAGGACACGGGAAAGACGCAGCAGCACTTTCCTTTTGTAGTATTGCCATTCTAGCACTAGATTCTCTGCTTAAGCATGCTCAGAGTTCTGCTTATATTTACACACATTCCTATGTTAAAGTACAAGATGGAATATCCCACACTTTGCATGAGACTGTTCTTACGCACTCATTACACACACATCTGTGTGTATGCACTGTTGATAAATGAGGGCCCTGTAATGTAGAGTTTATGCTGGAATTAAAGCCTGCAAATTTCCAAAATTTAAATGAAAAAAAAAACACTATTGATTGTCACAAAACTTACCTCAGTATCTCTAATTTGCAGTTTATATTATTCAGTCCAGTGCAGAGGAGCTTCACTCCTGAATCCTGCAGATTATTATTGTTCATGTTCAGCTCTTTCAGATTGGTATCTGATCCAAGAACTGAAGCCAGAGCTGGACAGCTTTTGTCAGTTAAGCCACAATCATTTAGCCTAAAAGAGAAATAAATCAAATCACAAGGTTTTGATACATGAAATACATTTGTTAAATACAAAAAAAAATATACTAATTTTTAGATTAACAGTAAATATACTGCATATACAGTTTTGTTCAAAATAATAGCAGTACAATGTGACTAACCAGAATAATCAAGGTTTTTAGTATATTTTTTATTGCTACGTGGCAAACAAGTTACCAGTAGGTTCAGTAGATTGTCAGAAAACAAACAAGACCCAGCATTCATGATATGCACGCTCTTAAGGCTGTGCAATTGGGCAATTAGTTGAAAGGGGTGTGTTCAAAAAAATAGCAGTGTCTACCTTTGACTGTACAAACTCAAAACTATTTTGTACAAACATTTTTTTTTTCTGGGATTTAGCAATCCTGTGAATCACTAAACTAATATTTAGTTGTATGACCACAGTTTTTTAAAACTGCTTGACATCTGTGTGGCATGGAGTCAACCAACTTGTGGCACCTCTCAGCTGTTATTCCACTCCATGATTCTTTAACAACATTCCACAATTCATTCACATTTCTTTGTTTTGCTTCAGAAACAGCATTTTTGATATCACCCCACAAGTTCTCAATTGGATTAAGGTCTGGAGATTGGGCTGGCCACTCCATAACATTAATTTTGTTGGTTTGGAACCAAGACTTTGCCCGTTTACTAATGTGTTTTGGGTCATTGTCTTGTTGAAACAACCATTTCAAGGGCATGTCCTCTTCAGCATAGGGCAACATGACCTCTTCAAGTATTTTAACATATGCAAACTGATCCATGATCCCTGGTATGCGATAAATAGGCCCAACACCATAGTAGGAGAAACATGCCCATATCATGATGCTTGCACCTCCATGCTTCACTGTCTTCACTGTGTACTGTGGCTTGAATTCAGAGTTTGGGGGTCGTCTCACAAACTGCCTGTGGCCCTTGGACCCAAAAAGAACAATTTTACTCTCATCAGCCCACAAAATGTTCCTCCATTTCTCTTTAGGCCAGTTGATGTGTTCTTTGGCAAATTGTAACCTCTTCTGCACATGCCTTTTTTTTAACAGAGGGACTTTGCGGGGGATTCTTGAAAATAGATTAGCTTCACACAGACGTCTTCTAACTGTCACAGTACTTACAGGTAACTCCAGACTGTCTTTGATCATCCTGGAGGTGATCATTGGCTGAGCCTTTGCCATTCTGGTTATTCTTCTATCCATTTTGATGGTTGTCTTCCGTTTTCTTCCACGTCTCTCTGGTTTTGCTCTCCATTTTAAGGCATTGGAGATCATTTTAGCTGAACAGCCTATCATTTTTTGCACCTCTTTATAGGTTTTCCCCTCTCTAATCAACTTTTTAATCAAAGTACGCTGTTCTTCTGAACAATGTCTTGAACAACCCATTTCCTCAGCTTTCAAATGCATGTTCAACAAGTGTTGGCTTCATCCTTAAATAGGGGCCACCTGATTCACACCTGTTTCTTCACAAAATTGATGACCTCAGTGATTGAATGCCACACTGCTATTTTTTTGAACACACCCCTTTCAACTAATTCAACTAATTGCCCAATTGCACAGCCTTAAGAGCGTGCATGTCATGAATGCTGGGTCTCATTTGTTTTCTGAGAATCTACTGAACCTACTGGTAACTTGTTTGCCACGTACAATAAAAAAATATACGAAAAACCTTGATTATTCTGGTTAGTCACATTGTACTGCTATTATTTTGAACAATACTGTATATTAGAATTGTATTGATTTTAATTTCCTACATAAAACAAACTAGCATGCTTGAATAAAACTTTTTTAATAACAGGTAGTAAATTAATAACAGGCTTATATCATTTATGGCAATGAGTTATATATTTAAAAGTGCTGCTCTATCTTGATGAGTTTCTTTATTGTTTGTAGTTAGAATATTCTTATTTGTTACTTTTGTTTGAAAGTATAATTTTTCCATAAGCATAGCACATACCCAACTGTACCATAACCGTGACCATAAAACTGTGATACAAACCGAACCATGAAAAAGTTGAACCGTTTCACCCCTAGTATCAATGTAGATTGATGCAATTTTAAGATGAGAACAAAACATGACAAGATATATTAAATAACTTACAGAGCTCTTTTGCAGGTTTTGATGACCGCTGATAATCTAATGAGACACTCGTCTGATTTCTTGAATTTCTGAAGCTCAAACTCCTCCAACTCCTCGTCTGATGTCAACAACACAAAGACCAAAGCAGACCACTGGGCAGGTGAAAGATCAGCAGATGAGAGACTTCCTTTGCTAAGGTGGGTCTGAATGTCTTTCACCAGAGTTTGGTCGTTCAGTTCATTCAGACAGTAGAACAGATTGATGGATCTCTCTGGAGACAGATTAGACTCTAATTTCTGCTTGATGTACTGAACTATTTCCTTTTTGCTCTGCTCATTTCTATTTTTCTGTTTCAACAGACCCTGTAAGAGTCTCTGATTGGACTGGAGAGACAAACCAAGGAGGAATCGAAGAAAAAGATCCAGGTGTCCATTATCACTCTCTAGTGCCTTGTCCACTGCAGTCTTCAGCAAATCAATGATGGTTATTTTGGATTGTCCGAGAAGGATCTGAAGGAAATTTTTATTTACCTGTTCTGTAGAGTCTTGATCAAACACATATTTCTTGTTGATGTCTAGAAACAGATGTGCATAAAGGGCTGCAATAAACTCTTGAATGCTCAAGTGAACGAAGCAGTACATGGTACCAAGAGTGATCCCTGTTTCCTCCTTAAAGATCTGGGTACACATGCCCGAGTACACTGATGCCTTATAGACGTCAATACCACAGGCTTCCAGATCGGTGTCATAGAAGATCACATTGTTTCTTTCCAGCTGATCAAATGCCAGTTTCCCCAGTGAAAAGATGGCATCTTTATCCCAGGAAACATCTGGTGTATGTTCTCCATCATACTTTCGTCTGCTCTGCTGGATCTGAAATCTGAGGAAGTGTGTGTACATTTGTGTCAGAGTCTTAGGAGTGTCTTCACTATTTGACTCCTGCTGTGTTTTGGAGACATCATCAGCCTGATTGTTTTTCACAACATTATTTCTTTTCTCCTCTAAAATGTTCTGGAGAACAGTGGCTGAAATCCAGCAGAAGACTGGGATGTGGCACATGATAAAGAGACTCTTTGATTGTTTAACATGATCAATGATTTCTTTGGCCTGATTCTCATCCGTGAATCTTTTTCTGAAGTACTCCTCCTTTTGTGCATCATTGAATCCTCGTATCTCTGTCAGCCGGTCGATACAGTCAGGAGGAATCTTACTGGCAGCTGCTGGTCTGCTGGTGATCCAGATGAGAGCAGAAGGAAGCAGATTTCCCTTGATGAGGTTCGTCAGGAGAACATCCAGAGAGGCTGGTGAGGAAACATCAGACCACGTCTCATTATCCTTAAAGTTTACAGGAAGACGACATTCATCCAATCCATCAAGAATGAACAAGACTTTGAATTGATTTCTTCTTGTAAGGTTCAGTCCTTTTGTCTCTGGGAAAAACTGAGTTATAAGGTCCATCAAACTTAGTTTTTCTTGCTCCTTTAAGTTCATCTCTCTGAATGGAAGAGGAAATATGAAGCTGATATCTTGATTTTCTTTTCCTTCGGCCCAATCCAGAACAAACTTCTGCACAGAGACTGATTTTCCGATGCCAGCAACTCCTTTTGTCAGTACAGTTCTGATCTGCTTGTCTTGTTCAGGTGCTTCAAACAAATGTTTGCACTCAACCTGTATCTCCTGAGATTCATGACGTCTGGAAGCAACTTCAATCTGTCTCACCTCATGTTCAGTATTGACCTGTTCACTACAACCCTGAGTGATATGGAGATCTGTGTAGATGTTCTTCAGAAGTGTAGAGTCTCCTTGCTTTGCAATTCCTTCAAACACACATTGATACTTCTTCTTTAGGCTACACTTTAGCTGATGAATGAAGAACAGTTCATCTAAACAGAATCAAAAATACAGATATTGTTTAATCTTATTTTCTCTTCTACATTTATAAGTAACAATCTGACAGATGATCACGAGTCTCTTACTTTCAAGAGTATCAGCAGCTTCATCTTGCTTCATCTCTCTCAGGAAGTAGAGCGTGAGATCAAGAGCTGCTTCTTTCATACTGCATCTGTTCTCATTAAAGTCCTTCACAAAGTACTGCTTGTCCTCTTTTTGTAATATTTTCTTAAAATTTTCTAGTTCTTTCTTTAGAAATGTCATTATTTTGCTCTCAAGATCCTACAAAGAAAGAAAAGAATGAATGAGAGAAACAAATCCTTAATTTTTATCAAAATTATTTATTCAGTAATTAAAAATATTCATAAAAAATCAATTTGAGACAAACATTACTTTGTTGTAAATACAAAAAAATAAGCTTTCGTTCTTATTTTATGGGTTCTTAAAAAGAAACTTTTGAAATAAAAGTTCTGTCACTCTTATTCAATAACATATTTGTTTATTATAATTGTTAAATGTTCTTGAAAATGTGTTTTATTACCTGGAAGATCTGCAGGAGACTGTCTGTAAAATTATTGTGGTTCCTGTGAGACTGTAAATCTGGATCTAATGTTTCACACTGAAGCCTGATAGTAAATAAAATAAATCAAACTACTGCATTTTTAGGGGAAAACATATATATGTGACCAAAGTATATTTTAAAGATTTTAGCAAAGATAAAAACAATAAATAAGTCATAAATTTATGGACTTCAAATATTTTTATGATAATTATTCACTGATACACTTTTTGAAATGTTTTTTAGGAAAAATATGACCAAAATATCTGGTAAACATTTTAGCAAAGAGATATACAATAAGTGATACATTTATGGACTATAGGTTTTATGATAATTATTCGGACACACTTTCTGACACAGTCTATGTTTAAACAGAAATCAGAAACACATCAAATACCGTTTGGTTCGTGATGTTGTTTCTTCACTGAATCTCGGTGGTTCTTCCTTTGACTGGTCACTCTTCACAGACACAGAGCTGGACACATGTGAGTCTGATCTTACACTAATGACACAAAGAACAAAACACTTTACTACAGGAGCTCCTTCAGTCTCATTTAAAGAGCTTCACTGTTGAGGACGGTAATGAAGCACATTATAGACATGCATTTGTTCATCTATGACTATGGATAGATGGAAAGACATATTCATGTTTGACTCCATGATCTATTTTCATGGTTAATTTATACCTCCTTGTGTCTGCTTGTGTGATTGTGTTACTGGAAATAAGCTCCAGACTGAGTTCAATAATCAGGAAATCAGTGAGTTATTGTTTTATTTCATTCATTTCCATCACAAGCATCTTAGTTGAGAAATAAGCCAACACAACATTATAATGTCAAAGATAATAAATACCTTTTGATAGATGTTTTTTTCTCACTGAAGTTAGGTATGTCACCATGGTTAGACTGGTCACTCTTCACAGACACATGTGATCCTGATCTTACACTAATGACACAAAGACAGAAGAGAAATCTTTCTACAGCAATAAAAAGCATCATATGAACCTTTAAATTAAGAGTCATTTTTAATGTCTGAAAATAATCTAGGACCTAAAAAACAAAATCACTAATGTGAAGTAATTCACAAAGTACATATCCAGTGCTGAAGAGTTACAATTTTGATTTCCAGTTCTCATATATTTATCATCTATTGGCTACTTTTTAAATATTTTTATGTAATTATTTATTTTTTAATTAGGAAGTTCTGAAGCTCTGAAGTTCTGCAAATCATTTGTAAATATAAAAAACAGTTTGTTAAGTTTGTGTTTTCTCCAGCAATCCTCTGAAAGTGCAGCAGTGTTGAAAATGCTTCTCTGAAAACAGACTCAGTCTTACCTCTGTTTCTGTGAGAGACTCATCTTTCCTCTCTTCTCTGACAGACTGCAGATAAACTGTCATTGATCAGCACTGGCTTGAGACAACAATCTGCTGTTCAGTGTGACCTGGAGATGAAGAGGTTAATGAGATCAAGAAATATGTTCAGTTAGCAGCAACAGCAACAAAACACACTATAGACGGTTTCATCGGATGCACGCGCCTGGACCTAAGTTAACTTCCGGTCTGTGTTGTGTATATCGGTCTGGCTGCTGTGCCATCTACAAACGCAGTTAAAGGCAAGGTGATGCCCTGCTGGAAAAACCAGCATAGACCAGCATAATTTCCATGCTGGTCTATGCTGGTTTATGCTGGTTTATGCTGGTTTGGGGCTGGTTTAGCTGGTGGACCAGCAAGACAATGCTGGTTTAGCAGCATGGTCTTGCTGGTGATGCTGGTCTAGCAGCATGGTCTTGCTGGTGATGCTGGTCTAGCAGCATGGTCTTGCTGGTGATGCTGGTCAACCAGCAAGGTCTCATTAATGATGCTGGTATAGCAGCATGATCTTGCTGGTGATGCTGGTCTAGCAGCAAGGTCTTGCTGGTGATGCTGGTCAACCAGCAAGGACTCATTAATGATGCTAGTCTACCAGCATGATCTTGCTGGTGATGCTGGTCCAGCAGCTTTACTTTAGCTCATTATTTTTTTACACATTTATGCAGCCAGTACTTACACGTTCCATTTAATAAGTTACTTGTTTAAATTACTGAAAAAGAAGTTTAATAGAAATTAGGTTAGCAATGTCAAGAAGTTCTTTAAGGGCAGTACATACTTGGCCAACACATACCACTATTTTTCTCATACAAATACATTACAATAAACTAAACATTCTTGAACCTTAACATCTGTTCGAAATAAGTTTATTATTGCAACAGAATATTTGCATGTTACATTCACATTTATAGGAATTACTTGACACCATTACTACCATGACAATATATACAGTGCATTCAGTATTCACATTGATAAATTATAGTGCTTAAAGGAGAACTCCTGGAGCACAGCCACTCGGCTGATCAAAGTGCTTTGGTTGAACAACCAGATAAAAAAATAAATACAAATAAAACATAAAACACATTAGAGACAGCAAAGCTGAGAACAATCATTGAAACAGGAGTAGCAAGGAAGTATCAGACTCAAATATAAAATAGTCGAACAGAAATGTTGAAGCAGTATCAGACTCAAATATTAGATGATCAAACAGAGGTGTCAATGAAGTATCAGACTCAAGGATAAAATAGTCGAACAGAAATGTCAAAGCAGTATCAGACTCAAATATAAGATGATCAAACAGAGGTGTCAATGAAGTATCAGACTCAAGGATAAAATAGTCACAGCAGATATGTCGAAGCAGTGTCAGACTCAAATATAAGATGATCAAACAGAGGTGTCAATGAAGTATCAGACTCAAGGGTAAAATAGTCGAACAGAAATGTCGAAGCAGTATCAGACTCAAATATAAGATGATCAAACAGAGGTGTCAATGAAGTATCAGACTCAAGGATAAAATAGTCGAACAGAAATGTCGAAGCAGTGTCAGACTCAAATATAAGATGATCAAACAGAGGTGTCAATAAAGTATCAGACTCAAGGATAAAATAGTCGCAGCAGATATGTCGAAGCAGTATCAGACTCAAATATAAGATGATCAAACAGAGGTGTCAATGAAGTATCAGACTCAAGGATAAAATAGTCGCAGCAGATATGTCGAAGCAGTATCAGACTCAAATATAAGATGATCAAACAGAGGTGTCAATGAAGTATCAGACTAAAATAAAGAATGCAAAAACGGAGTGGCAAAACAGTATCAGACAAATGTGAAAAAGTAAGTCACCCAGAGAAAGGATATCAATATGCTAGAGAAAAAGAGGCTTGAGTGCGAATGTCCTCCTAGATATTTCTACGGCCTTTAGATATTATTTCTCCCACCGCTTCCTGTTATCACATGACCCAAGTTCACATTTAGGCCATCTAATGAAATCATATTAAACAGAAAGGGCTTATATCATCACCAACAACTCACAGAATGACCATCTGTGATTAAGACTAGTCTCTCTCATATGCATTTGGAAAGTCACAAATGTACGTCTGATCACCTGTTTTTAAAACCATGCATTTCTGCTCTAACCGGTCGACTGAAATCAGACACAATGGCGAAAAAAGGCTTCCACTTACAAGTCGGATATGTGACACAAACCCATAACCTTGTGATAAAGGAAACGAGGCATTTGTATGAAGCTCTTTGAAAAGGACAGCAATTTCAGTACCCCCTTCTGAAGGAAAGGATACGATATTCTGGATTTCTCCATAAACACCATCACTCATCTTGGCAAAAAAGTCTCTGCGTCTCTTACTGAGGCTATAGCTTTTGCTGGTATAAATTAGTCCTTTATGCACCATTCTCCTGTGCACCACCATTTCGTCTGGTGGATGTTTCTGTGCAGAAATGAAGGCTCTTTTTTCATCATCAGTAGTCTCTGTCACTCTGCCACTATCCAGAACAGTTGTGTCTTGACATTTTGTGAAACTCTTTACTCTTCGGTCATTTGTCATTTCAAAACAGAACTCCTTAACTTGCTCACTAACTGCATACCTTGTAGTAAAGAGTGGTATTGCTCTGTGCAACAGGAATTTGTTCACAATCTGCAGAGCTACACACTTTGTTCCATGCACCAGTTTCAAAAGACCACCATTTGCATTTTCAAACACAAATGCTGAGTGTGCCCAGAGTGGCCCCCACAATTTCACTGATTTTGCAAGGTGAGTTAGCAGGTGTACATTAAATGTCATAGATGCCTCGCCATAAAGCAACTGAAACCTTGCCACAAACTCAAAAAGCATGTTATCTGCTTTGTTGATTTCTTGGAAGGTAATGTTCTCATTCAAAAGTAGAAATATTGCTGATACCAGAAGGCCTAGGTGCTTCACATAACGTGGTTGAAGTACACCATTCAGGACTGGCAAGCTGTAAAACAGGAGCCATGCTCGCCACTCTGAGGCTTTCCAGTACTTGCATTCTGCAAGGGGTCTGGGTAGTCGTGTTATCAGGTGTGGTGGCTTTATGTCCTTGATTCTGTTTTCTAGCACCCTCATAGTGTTGGGACTCCCAGTGTAATAGGGTTGATCGCTGTTGTTCAAAAGAAGCTCTGTGAGCTGTCTAATGACACCCAGTAAGACAGCATGCATATAGTCTGGAACAAAGCCCCACACTATATCAAAATAGGGCATGTTTATGAGTGGTGATGGACCTTTCACTCCTCTGACACTTCTGTTTTGTGCTACTGCTTGCTCCATATCTGCCAGCATTTTCTTCGCTTCTCTGTCAGGATATTCGGTGTCAGTCACAGTGTACTTCACCTGTTTCTCTACTAGAGTACCAGGATGTAAACAGAAGCCACAACCAAAGTACCCATTAAACTGTGTGGTGTTTTGCATGGCTGGTCTTGCCTTTGAGTCTACACAACAACATAATCCAACAATTTTGCTGTACACACATGTTCCATTGTTTCTCCAAGACACACCTCTCGATGCCAGTGTTCTGGCCTGATCAACAAAGGGTCTGAGAAAAATAGACATAACAGGCTCTTGAGTACCAAACCAAAGACCTGCAAGCACTACATTCTGAAATCTCATTTTGGGAGGGAGCTCGTTTAAATGCAGGTGTATGGGCCATATAGAAAATCTGGAAGACTTGTACACAGGCGAGCCATCAGAATTGAAATTATATGACAAATTGTTTGGATCTGACAGAATTCCACCAGGTCTTGACAAGTTTCGATACATTTCACCATCATATATGTCTGAGATAACATGCTCATTATGTGGCCTTTGGTGTCTGTAGCTCATTCTGTTTTGAATCTGAGGATTTTCAAGCAGCATCTGGATTTGAGGTGCAATTGGTATGTTGATAAAAAAACTTGCACTGTTCAAGGAACTGATTTCAATTGAAGCACTACAGATTGCACACTGTGCAATGTTTTTTTCTTGAATGTCTTCTTTTGTTCCAATGTATACTTTACAGGTTTTGCAGTAGAAGTGGAACTCCACAATGTCAGAGTTGTTTTTAAAGACCTTATTGAACAAATATTTTGATCGGGGTAACACCTCTTTGCCAAACAGGGTATTTATGAGCTGTAATAAGTCATGAAGTTGTGTCCCTGTTATATTATGTCTTGCTGCATGACTCATCACCATGAGCAGTGCCTCAGCCTTTGTCGTTGTACCTGCTGACCTTAGTACTGAATCCATGTCTGTATCAAAACCTATCTGTCTGAATGGATCATCTTCTGGAATATTTGGAATTTCCGAATCAACTTCAGAAACACTGCCTTCAGATGATGAATCACAACTTAACTGCTGGGCCATGTCACTTTGTTGCAGCTCAGATGTAAGCAGAGATCGACCAGATGAAGACATCTACAAAAAATGTAAAAAGAAAACATTCCTGAGTGCATGTGTCTACATACAATGACAGTAAACTAAGAAATGTATGTGTAATGGGCTCGTATCTACATTGCAGTTTTCATCCTGTCCTGCAGGGGTCACTCTCAATGACTACCGTGTCATGTTCCCTCCAGAACTGCAGATGGCTCTTGCCCTATGAACTCTAGCCCTATGGTCTCTCCGCTCCTCCAGAGGGCGTCATCGCCCTGTACCATGTTCAGTGCTCTGCTCGTCAGTGTTGATTCCTCACACCTGTGTTTGACCCTTTATAAGTCTGTTTGTTCCCTGCTATTGTGTTCAGTTTTGAGCCTATACTTCTTGTGTATCCAGTTCCTAAGTTAAGTTTGACTGTTCTCGTACTTTTGGACCCTTGTGTCTCTTTTTTGTTTAATGGTAGCTAAGTTTGCTACGTTTGTTTTGTACTTTGTTTTCTCTAGTAAAGACTTTTTGAAGATTCAAGCCCCTTGGCCTTTTTTGCTCTTTTGCTCTTCCGCTCTTGGGTTTAACAGTCTGGGTAGCTCAGTGAGTAAATTCACTCTCTTAGAGCACCAGAGACCCGGGTTCAATCCCAGCTTGAGGCAGCCTCGTTACAGCAAGACTGAACACACTGCCAGCGGAAGAGTCTTCACCACCCTCCAATGTGGAACGGATCCTAGCTGCACTCTCTGAGCAAGCCACTACCATTCAACGAAATGATCAAACTCTGTCTCAAATTGTCCAAATGTTGAGCCTTCAGTCCCAGGCCTCTTCACCCCAAGAACTCCAACCGTCCCATGATCCTCAACCTAGGTCCATGGTGACACTTCCTTCTGAGCCCAGATTACCAGCCCCAGAAAGGTTTGATGGAAGCCCTGAGAGATGCAGAGGATGTATTACCCAGTGTACTCTGGCCTTTCAACTACAACCAAGTTGTTTTCCCACTGAAAGCAGTAAGGTGGCCTACATCATTACTCTCCTCACCGGTAAGGCACTCGAATGGGCCTCAGCTTTGTGGGACCAGAAGTCCCCACTAACCACAAACAGTCAACAGTTCATCATGGAGATGAAGAGAGTTTTCCAACATCCAGCCAGTGGAGGTGATGTCGATCATCGCCTGCTGAATCTCTCTCAAGGTACCCGGAGCGCAGCTGAGTTCGCCATAGAGTTTCGCACTCTGGTAGCTGAGAGTAGATGGGATCAAAGAGCCCTAAGAGCGACCTTCCACCATGCTTTGTCATCAGAGCTCAAAGACGAGTTGGCATTCCGAGACCCTGCCCCTGACCTTGAGTCCCTCATCGATGTAGCTATCCGGGTTGACCATCGCCTCAGAGAACGCCAGATAGAGCGGCAGCGGGAGACTAGCTTATTTGAGGCCACCAGTCCTGTTAAATTATCTCCTCCTCTTGTGGACATGGATGAACCCATGCAGTTGGGGGGAACTCGGATATCCCAGTCTGAACGTGATAGGAGGATGAGAGCTAGATGCTGCCTCTACTGTGGCAAGCCAGGACACTTTCGTGCCAACTGTACTGAGCTTTCGGGAAAAGCCAAGTCTCGTCCTGGAGTAGGGGGGCCGGGGCGAGAATAGGAACCATCCCTTGCTCAGCAAACTTAGGTTTGAGGATCCAGGCCACAATCACTATGGGCCAGCAACACCATCAAGTATGTGCCTTTGTAGACTCTGGGGCCGCCGGGAATTTTATGGACTTTAAGATGGCCCAAAGTCTTGCAATTCATCCTGTGACTCTCCAAGAACCCCTTAACATTACTGCAGTTGATGGCAGCCCACTGGGATCGGGTCGGGTCAGTGAGTGCACTCCACCTCTTCAGTTAAAAGTAGGGAACCACCAGGAATTTATTCAGTTTTTATTAATTCATACTCCTAGACTCCCTATAATCCTCGGTTTCCCTTGGTTGACTGCTCATAACCCCAATATTGACTGGTCCAGAGGAGTTGTCACAGAGTGGGGAACACACTGCCAACTTTCAAATACTGCTTTCTGCGGTCCACCTGAGCTGAAGTCTGTCCAAGAATCAATGTCTGGCAATCCCAAGAGCAATTCCATCTTTAGGCTCAAAGCCCGTCTTGGAAGTCATGGCTATTCCCAGGATCGAACCAGTCACTATCAAGCCCCCTCTTTACCCTCCCGAGCCATCCCGAGTTCCCCCGGAATACATGGACCTCCTCGAAGTCTTCAGTAAGGTCCAAGCTTCCACACTGCCCCCCCACATCATATGACTGTGCTATTGAACTGATGCCAGTAACTTGCCCACACCGTGGAAGGCTCTTTTCCCTCTCTGGCCCTGAGAGATTAGCTATGGACAAGTATCTGAAGGAAGCTCTAGATAATGGATTCATTCGTCCTTCCACATCACCGGCAGGAGCCGGTTTCTTCTTTGTTGAAAAGAAGGATGGCAGTCTCAGACCTTGTATTGTTATCGAGGCTTAAATAACATCACAATCAAGAATCGTTACCGCCTCCCACTCATGACCACAGCCTTTGAGATCCTGCAGGGGGCCACCATCTTTACCAAACTGGACCTCCGAAATGCATAACATCTTGTCAGGATCCGGGAGGGGGACGAATGGAAGACTGCATTTAATACCCCGACAGGCCACTACGAGTACCAGGTAATGCCATTCGGGCTGGTTAGTGCTCCTGCTGTCTTTCAGGCCTTTATTAATGATGTCCTTAGAGAGATGCTAAATATATATGTGTTTGTTTACTTGGATGATATTTTGATATTCTCCCGCAACCTCCAAGAACACATTCAGCATGTCAGACAGGTCCTGACCCAGGTGTTGAAACACAAGCTCTTTGTTAAGCTGGAGAAGAGCGAGTTCCATGTCCCAGCTCTCATTTCTCGGCTTCCATGTGTCCAAGGGCAGCCTCCAGATGGATCCAGGCAAGATCCAAGCAGTCTTGGACTGGCCCCGACCCACTTCAGTCAAGCAGGTACAGCGCTTTCTGGTGTTCTCTAATTTCTACAGGAGATTCATAAGAAATTTTAGTTCTATTGCAGAACCTCTCTCCTCACTCACAAAGAAGTCCAACAGGCCATTCATGTGGACCAGCGATGCTGACCATGCCTTCAATACACTGAAACAACGCTTCACATCTGCCCCCATTCTAACTCTCCCAGACCCAGAGTTGCCCTTTGTCCTGGAGGTGGATGCCTCAGATGTGGGGGTATGAGCGTTCCTGTCACAGAAGTGTAAGAGTGATTCTAAACTTCACCAATGTGCTTTTTTTTCCCGCCGTCTTACCCCAACACAGATAAATTATGACACTGGGAACAGGGAGCTGTTGGCCATTAAGATGGCATTGGAGGAGTGGAGGCACTGGCTTGAGGGTGCCAAACACCCATTCCTCATCTGGAAGGACCATCAAAATCTCACCTACATTCGAGATGCCAAGAGGTTAAACTCACGACAAGCCCGTTGGGTTCAACCGGTTCAACTTCACTCTCTCTTATCGCCCAGGTTCCAAGAATCTCAAGCCAGATGCACTCTCGAGGCAGTTTGAACCACCTGAGAGGGAGTTGTGCCCAGAAACCATCCTCCCCGCAGCCAGGGTGATAGCCCCCATCCAGTGGGATATTGAGACCGCCGTCAGGAGAGCGCAACAGCCTGGTCCAGGTAATGGCCCTGTAGGGCGTCTCTTTGTCCCAAATTGTATGCGCTCTGAGGTCCTGCAGTGGGCACATGCATCCCTCCCCTCCGGACACCCGGGAACCACAAGAACCTGTAAGCTTGTTCAGAGGAAGTTTTGGTGGCCCAAGTTACAAAGAGATGTAAGGGCCTTTGTCTCTGCCTGTCCAGTGTGTGCCCAGTGCAAGGGTTCAAGAACTCACCCTCATGGTTTACTGCACCCACTGCCTATCCCGAGACGTCCATGGTCTCACATTTCCCTGGATTTCGTCACAGGCTTGCCCCCATCTCAGGGAAACAGTAATTCTGGTGGTGGTAGATCGATTTTCTAAGACTTGTCACCTCTTACACATGCCCAAACTCCCCACAGCTAACCAAACTGCAGAACTTCTGCTTTCCCCAGGATATGGTTTCTGATCGGGGGCCACAGTTTACATCCCGGTTTTGGAAGGCGTTTGGCCGGCTCATTGGGTCCTCTATCAGCATGTCCTCTGGCTTCCACCCCCAGTCCAATGGACAAACTGAGAGGGTAAATCAGGACATTTAGAAGACCCTGAGGTGCCTGGTGGCCGACAACCAATCCACTTGGAGCTCTCGTTTAATTTGGGCTGAATTCGCTCATAACACTCTGTTCCGTTCTTCTTTAGGCATGTCCCCCTTTGAGTGTCTCTATGGATCCCCCCCCCCCCGTTTCCTGGACAGGAGCCAGAGGTTGACACCCCAGCTGCCACACAGCTTGTCCGTCGTTGTCGACTTTCCTGGAAGAGGGCCCGTGCATCCCTAGTGAGGGCGGCCCGACTCCAACGGAGGCAGGCTAACCGAAGGAGGAGAGCAGGACCCTCATTTCGTCCAGGAAAAAGAGTGTGGCTCTCTACCCGAGATCTTCCCTTGCGAGTGGAATCCCGTAAGCTGGCTCCAAGATACATTGGTCCCTTCAAGATCCTCAGAAAGATTAATCCGGTTTCCTTTCGTCTTCTCTTGCCCAGGTCCATGAAAATCCATCCTACTTTCCATGTTTCTCAATTAAAACCTGTTGTTTGTTCCACTTTGTCTCTAGCCAGTAAATCTGCCCCAGCTCCTCGCATGATTGATGGTCAGCCAGTGTACACCGTCCGCAGGCTGCTGGGTTACACATGGGTCTTATTGCATTAATTGGCATGGAGAGATGGGATATAAGCCGCTGTCGACTCAGAGACGAGAGAGGAGGACTAGGACTTGTACGTCGGAGGTGGAGAGAGTGATCAGAGAAAGTGAAAAAGTGTTGTTATTGCTGTAGTGTAGCTAAGGTGCAAGCACTGTGTGCCCGCCTTTTGTTTATTATTGTTTTTAGTAATAAAAGCACGAGTCTCAGTCACGCCGACCCCAACTTCATCACATAAACTTCTGTAAGATGCTATGTTTCTGAATTCTCTTTTCTCATGCTCTCCATACTTGTGCATGTTATATGTGGCACAGTAATATTGTGTCGTTGAAAAACTTTCAATTATCTGTGCTCCTAAATTTTGGACTGTGCTCTTAGATTTTTTTTAATTAGTAGCACAAGTGCTCCTAATAAATAAATGTTACTGTAGAGCGCTGTTGTCAGGATATGTATCGTTATCGGGGTATGAAATAGGATATGACATTTTGATCATTGCATTCATATTTATATTCTGTATATTCTCTGATCAATATTGTATATAGCAACTCCACTGTACATTATGTATATCATAGCTTTACTTACTCTGCACCAGTGGCGTAGCCACGGGTGTGCCAGGGTGTGCCGGTGCCACCCAGAGTGGCAGCTGGCACACCTAAAAATAGATGCAGAATTATTTTTTATAGTCTCAATAAAAAAATGTTTACTAAACTTGGGCTATTGTTTACTTAGAAAATATATATTTTTTAAATCAATCCTTTCACGCGTAAATTACAAATATTTTAACTGACCCCTTGTTTCCATGGCGACGCGTCATGATTGTCACGTGACACACCGCAGCCACTAACAGATGTATCGGTATTCGTTTTATTTAGTTTTTCATTTTTTATTAAAATATATACACACAAACTTGCTTACCATGTCTGATATTCCGATTCTTCGTTTAAAAACCTTTATAAATTATCTTGATCTATAACGAGATGAACGCTGCAGTTCAGAGTCCTGTCAGCCGGATTTAACGTACAGCACTTGAATTCCCCAGTTTCTCCCGAAATACATGAAAGTAAGTGGCTGTTGAACTGGACGAAGAATAGAGTAAACTTTTTGTTCTGCTATGTGTGTCTGATATATGAATAAAACACGTCTGCAAATTACATTTGATTATATAGTTTTTGCAGCTTCCATAGACATCAGTGTGTATTTTGCAAATA
This sequence comes from Carassius gibelio, assembly GCF_023724105.1. Taxonomy (NCBI): domain Eukaryota; kingdom Metazoa; phylum Chordata; class Actinopteri; order Cypriniformes; family Cyprinidae; genus Carassius; species Carassius gibelio. The sequence continues at coordinate 5,030,246 of NC_068417.1, read as the reverse complement.
CCAAATATTGTTTTACTGTGATTATGTATATTTAAATGTATAAAACCTAAAATAAACATTATGTGGCTGAAAACACTTCATATTAATTGTGATATATGACAAGCGTTGAGCGTGTCCGTCTCTGGCTCAGTGCCAGCCAACGCGCGAAAGCTGTTTGAATCTGGCAGTTCTGTGACACCATTCTAAATCAGGGGCGTAGATTACGCGGGGGACGTGTCCCCCCCACTTTTAATATCATGGAAATTCGTTCCCCGCACTTTTTCAGTCAAATGTGTCCGCATAGATGTTTTCAAGAGCTGGTGTAAATAAATATAGATTTAAACTCAAAGAGACAGGATAGTCTGCGCATGACCTGACATTTTATTCCGACCCAGAAGCGCTAAACACTCCCGCAGTGTGTGTTTCATTCATCCTCGAAGCCGGAGCGCGCTCTCGCGCAGAAAAGTCATATCGGGAAACTCCTAATTAGGGCAATAGCGTCCAGCTATCGCAATATGAAAACAGTTGTTTTGACAGAAGAACAGAAACTTTTGGAAGCACGAAGACATTAATATACGATGAGGACAATATATGGTTTTTCAAGTAATCTCCAGCAGGTGATAAAAACAGTATATCAACAAAACAGTGCTAACTGACATAGATTTATTACAGTATAGAGACTATTCTGCCTTATTATGTGATAAATAAGTATTTGTAGTATATTTATTATTATTTGTTATTGTCAAGCAGTTATAGATTTCTAAGCAAATTAAAAGCTAGAAATTAGAGAATAATTTAAGTATTCATATCTATAATTTATTTTCCAAAAAATCTATATTTTTGAATGATATACTGTATAATGTTGCAAAGGCTTTTTATTTCACATAAATGCTGATCTTTGGATCCTTCTATTCATCAAAGAATGCTGAAAAAAAATGTACTCATGTTTTAAATATTGATAATCAGCAAATCAGCCTATTAGAATGATTTGATTTCACTGAAGACTGGATTAATGATGCTGAACATTCACCTTTGATCACAGGAATAAATTACATTTAAAAATATTTTCAAATAGAAAATAGTTATTTTAAATAGTAAAACGTTTACTGTACTTTGGATCAAATAAATGCAGGCTTGTTGAACAGAAGAGACTGTTGACTGGTAGGCTATAGATTACAGAAATGTTCTATTGTGATGTTTTATATATATATATATATATATATATATATATATATATATATATATATATATATATATAGATGTATAAATAATTTCTGTCCCTCTCACTTCTGAAAAGATGGGTACGCCCCTGTTCTAAATCATACTATTAGGGACACAGAAATAAGAATCCAGTATATGGTGCAATAATGCTAAAAATGTTAAAATGTAATTAACATTTTAAATTATTTTTGTAAAAAATAAATATCTGCCGACATTTGGACTGCCAACCAATCAGCAAACAGCAGCTGACTGTGACCCCAGCAGTCTATGATATAAACAGATAATTTTTGATTGCACATAACTAGCTAGCAATATGTCGCAGAGCTCCTTTCTTAATTTTTTTAGCAAAAAACCTTGGCTTGATGGACAGCCGGACACAAGGCCTAACGTTACACTTGAATGAGGATGTTTCTCTCTCCCCGGACCCCGGGCCCAACATCAACAGACAGTGTTGCCAGATTGGAAATGTCCAAGTATCGTACCAGAAGTTCAAAATTATTGTATTTGGAAGAAACTTATTACATTTAAAAATTAACTACATTTTGACACGACCTGCGAATTACCACTAGGAGTATGGTTGGACGGAAGCAGTGTGACAAAAATACTATCCCATAATACTGTAAGGACAAAAGAACCTGAGATACTTTGATATCCTGAGAAACAGACAATACAAACATACACAGGCATCTTCGAGACACCCCACAGAGTGGAGGAGCAGGAGACCTCCTCCCCTTCTGGCCATTTGTTTCATTTTAAATCCCTTCACCCATTCTTCCTTCTACTCAGTCTGCTCAAAATGATTACATGAAAATGTCAATGCAAGTGAACTAACACTCATGTTTAGTATCATTGGAAATGTCTCAGTGCAACTGGTACAATGGTCTCACTCTCACAAAAGTAGATTAGAAGATAATACAGATCTGAAGAGTCAAGAGAGATCTTGATTACTGTGATGGGAGTGTCCTTTCCTAGGGCCCTCCATGTAAATTACCCCCTGTTCCCATTGAGTTGTAAAACCACCCAGGCTTGGGACCTGAGGTAATGCAAATTCCAATTGTTAGTTTCTGTCTTCATCTCGGGGGATGTTTGTCTTGGTCTGAGGTATTTAAATGATTGCAGCAAGAGGATCAGGGCGATTTCTGTAGCCAGAAAGCCCGTAGTGTGTTGTGTGTCTCTTCACTTCATACTATGTATTTTCTAAGGTCAGGTATGCATATTTTACTTTTAGATTCATCTTTGAGAATTTGATGTTTTGTATTGATATGATTTGATGTGTTTCAATTGGACATGTAATTGGCAAAATACATATCTACCTGACTGTAAATAAATTGTTACATTTTGATTCTATTCTGTCTTACTCTGTAATTATTGACTAGTAGATTACATTGTATCCTTGTTAGCAACATGAGCACCCGAATGAATGAGTTAATATAAAAATAGAGTTAACTAGAATAATCAAATGTCAGAAGAATATTAATTAAAAAGGCATACAACCAATTTGCATTTCAACCTAAATTCGAGGTCATACTAAAATGGAGTCGGATTAAATAATAAAATGGAGTCAGATTTGAGTTTAACCCAAAATGAATAACTCTACGCGCTGAAAGACAGAACACGCAGGAAACCTTCATCCAGCACCGGATACCTTCCTTGGGCCGAGTGTCTGGACCTTACAAAGTGGTGACCCCGCCGACGTGATCTCCCTAATTATGCGAGTGACGTCTTTCCAGTGCTAATTTCAAATTGATTCTCTCTGAAGATATAAGGTTTGAGCTTCTTCCCTGTCTACAACTGCTGTGGTAAGTTCATTCATTTTTCTTATTAGAAGTGTTGAGGGAAAGCTTTTTGCATTTCACATACAGACACATTTTTAGAATGGGTCGACATACCCATTGTTAGACCGGAGACCGTAGAAATCTGGTGGGGGGAGAATTAACCGGGAAACATGGCTTTTCAGGGACAATACAGTGACAGTGTAGATCAGGAGATCATGGAAATTCAGGCATTACAAATAAAAGACACACTTCTTAGTTTAAACGATAAAGGATTCAATCTTAAATGGAAAAACAACGAAATTGTAGCTTGGTTTTTGGCCGAGGGCAAAAAATTGGCATCTAAATCGAAATATAAGAATATCCCAACTGCTATCGTCTACCTGCTTCGTAAAAATGACCTCGAGACAATAGCTGAAAACAAACGAACAATAACAAGCATCAAAGAAATTGAAAAAGGGCGCTCTGAAGAATTGCAAAAACTAAGAGCACAGATAGAGGCATTTACATTCGAAAGACAAGGTTGGGCAAGACAGAGTGAGATGATGTCAAGAAAACTCGAAGGGCTTCAAAAGAAACTCCAAACCGGCAATAATTATATATCAGCTCTTGAAGACTGCTGTAATAATGCGGGCTTCCCAGTGGCTGCAGTTAAGCAAGCGGCACTGGATGAAACCTTTGTTTATGATAGAAACAGCGATAGTGACGATGATGATGTTGCCGCATTAGATTCTCAGAGAAACCGAGATCCCGTTCAGAGACACGGAGAACAAAATCAGCAAAGTCCGATTAAAACCAGAGCAAAATCCAGCGAAAAACTATCCAAATCAGTTAAAATTGCTGTACTCAAAACCATAACAAATACAAACGATGAAATAACCATGATTAGCCGCCCATTAACATGCGAAGAGTGTACAACACACAAACAGATTGTGGGAATGATGCCCAGAAGAGGGCCATTCCAACCCTATTGGGAAACACTGATGCTACAAGCCACAGTGTATAAATTGGAAACTAGGGATGTATGGCAAATCGCACTCTTAACCATTCCTGAAGAACTCCGATCTAAATTAACCCCTCAAATGAAATCTGGAGACATAATCAAGCGAAACAATAACGAAACTGACGAAAGTATCTTTGAACGATTAAAACAGGCATTGCTAGATGTAAGGGGTCCAACAAGCGCAGATTGGAGCAGGATACTACAAATTAAGCAGGAAAGCAATGAACCGTTTGAAACATTCGCCGAACGTCTGTGGACGACATACAAAGAATATTCCGGTCTAGAAAATGCAAGCCGTGATCACGAACCATTGTTACAACTCATAAAGAACAATGCTGGCACTCCAGTCCAAAATGCTTTGTTAAACGGAGCAGATTCAGCCGAAAACACATTCAGAGCGATTGTAGATTGGGGTTCAAGGATAGAAAACAGATGGAAATCAAAGCCCCAAACCATTGCATCTGCACAGTGGATGACTGAAGGGAATTATTCTAAAAGCAATGGGGCTGAAAAGCATGTCCACTTCTTGGAGGAGGTGACTTGCTGTGATGAATCTAGAACTTTTAGTTCAGAGGAAGCCTGTGCCACTGCTCAAGATAGTGTGCCGATTTCAGTTCTTAAGGAGATGCAGCACCATAATAGCGCAGAGTCGTGGACCAGTGCGCAAGGTGTAAAAAAAGCATTAGAGATTCATGAAAATCCTCAAACTTCAGGAGAACACAGCAAACAAACCTGTGGCAAAGATAGTAGGTTTTGTTCTTCCTGTCAGAAAATAGGCCATACAGAGGAAAAATGCTGGTCACTGGGAAGGGGTAGACCTCCACCTTATTTTCAGAAACGTAGGATATCACTTTCTAAAGGAAAAGATCAGGGGTTGACATGTAACAAGTCTACCTCTGGTAACACTCTTAGTGAGTTGACTGCATTGTTAATGCAAGGCCTTCAGCTACTGACTTCACTTACTAGTGGGTTAGCAGTTTAATAGCAATGAGTTTAATATGGAAACATCCAAATTTCAATAATCCTGCTTGCATTTTCAAATTTATAATTGTGCTGAACATTGTGAGCATAGAAAACACATTATAGTTGTTTGTGCTACTAAATGTACACATAGCTTAGTTTAGTTTATTCTTTAAAAAACACATGACTGCTTTACTCTAAGTGTGTAAACACTTAGGTTTAAGGTTGTAGATGCTACATGCATTCTAGACCATGTGTCTTGTGTAAAATTGGAATAACTTTAATACTGGAATTGCATCGCAATTTCAAATTGCATGTGTGTCTGTGTTGAATTTGTTTGTCTCCTGAGTGGTACACTCTGCTATTTTCTGTATAGCTGCAGTTAAACCATGTAGAGGAGCATAGAATAGCCATGTGGCCACAGTGTGATTTCATAAATGTCTCAATGAAAATGCTCTCCTCACATGTGAGAACTTAAACCATGTGGCAGATTGATTTGCTTCACAGTGCCATAAGGGAGGAAGTGTGATTTTATTTCAATAGTGTGGCACAAGCGATAGCAAACCAATTCATCCTTCACTGAGGAGCACCAACCAAAAATTTGATCTGATCAGAGAGAATGGCTAACATTATTTGGAAATGGAAACTCTGATTTTGCAACTAATCTTGTAATAATAAAAACATTTTATGGAAGTATTTTGAGCCAGATCTCACCTCACACTCGCTCTTAAAGGCTATTACCTGTTACAGCAACAGGACCAAATTTACATAACAATTGTAAAACTTCCTTTCCTTTGTTTGGAGCATGACAGCATTTACACAAAGCCACAGTCATATACAGCCACAAAACACCATTTGATCTTTTAATCTTTTAAATTGACTTGAAAAATAATGAGAGGGGGGTGTAAAATACAAGAAGTTTTTATGTGCCACAGAGATCTGCATGTGTGAACAACACCATAAAACAACAATTGTCAAACAGACAACACCAAAACAGGTGAACACATTTCTGCCCACAGATCTGACTGTAATGAGAGCAACAGTAACTAAAGCCATGGACATTGGTCCATTGGAATGCATGAAGACATTGGTGATAAAAACACCAATTAATCTAGAAAATGTCCCCAGTAGAATTGGGTCTCTAATGCTCATGACACAACAGACTGTGAGGGCTCTACTGCAAGAGCAGCATCAGGTGTTACACACTCAGACTGCACTGAAACAGGAGCAGTAATTCAGATCTGACCAACCGAACTCCGTTTGTGACATCTGGATTAAAACTGCAGTACATGAGGATGAATGTAGTTAAAATAATTCCACATGCCAGAACACTAAACTGATGAAAAGTTCAAAATTAACTGTGGTTATCTTTGTATCTGTTTCTGTCTCAGGTTGACCACTGCAATTCTTTGAAGGACAGATACCAGGAGGGTGTCTTGTCCCCTCTGCACCAAGCCAGGACAACAGAATTGTTACATAACCTGAAATGCGGGAGATGAATGTGAAGACACTTGAAGGGGCCATTCACACCTCACAGGAGAACATCACCACACAAATATCTACATGGCCTCCCGGATTAGAACCGGAACTAAATTTTTGCAACACAGATTGCTATAGATTAGACTCCATTCATCTCCCAGACATGACCATAGAACACACATTTCACCCATTGCATCATCACCTCATCTAGACTATCCAGTCTGTACACTACAATCAGAAGACAATGATGGCTTAGATCACAAACGTGGTACTCCACTAAAGATCTATTGTCCATCATCACACTGACAGAACCACATAGCCTCACACACACAGGGACAATAGAATTAATTACATTCCCAAAATATATAAAATATCTACTATCTGCAACTGTCTAAAAAACTAATGGAACAACACTGTAACACATATGTACGACAAGTCACAGATCGATGGTGCAAATTTTTTTAACACAGAGGCAGACAAGCCTTTACAATTTAAAATTTTTAATCTTTTAGATTGTCATTAGGGTGGTTGACAAGCCAGAGGGCCCCTGGTTTCCCAACACATCACTAATGACAATAAACATTATTAAAATTATAAAATATGAAGTGCCTGCACTTCATCTCTATCAGTCAATTATAAAATTAAACACTTTACCAAACCATCAACTGTGACTTAACCTTTATATCAGATACCCATTCTAACACACACACACACACACACACACACACACACACATATGAACACACACACACACACACCTGTTACAAGGAATTTAGGATTTACATTGTAGAAAAATGTTTTAATCGTATTCTAAGTCACTTCTTAAAAACCTTCTAAAACATCTTCTAAAGTGACTTGCAATAGAAAATTCCTGAATTAACAGTGTGATTATTGTATATACCTTCATAATTGTGATTGAATGTTATTATTGTCATTATATGACTTGTTTATTGATTGCATACCTCTAAATTAATGCTCAAATTATACTGAACTCTTGCTGCATTTCCTTTGAGTCATTCATACCAAAATGTATGTTTACATAGGACCACTTTTAACATCAGATGTACCACTTGCACTGGCTGACATGAATTCATCAGGTTTCTTTTTTGTTTTATTGCTCTTATATTAACTTATGAGTTTTCATTCTTACTCCATGGGTGATGACATTAAGCTGATCAGAATACAGTCATTGGATGGCCACTAAGATGCTTTTCAGGTGTCCCACACAAATCAGTGTGTAAGCAAGGAGAACACCTTCACCTACTGAAGTCTGCTTAAAAACTGCACCGCTGGAGGTGAGAGGATTCACGAAGATGGGAGACTACCGTCCTAGAGAAGGTGCCATAAGGAGCAGAGGTTTCTCCACAAAGGAATGACACGTAAACTGAAGAAGTCGTAAAGGCTCAGATTGACCCACTGAACTGTGCTCACATGCTGAGCTCAACCACAGGTAGAAACCCTGGAGACATTCATCCACCTGCCAAACTCAAGCGACACACACATGCTGAGACAGAGTGTTCTGCAGATGAATACCGCCCTCAGAAGGTTTCTAAAGCTGCTTACATCACAAAGACAATTTTGAGATAACATCTCGAAGATAAACAATCATCTAACGGTGACCCCATTGGATTCATCTGAATGTGACCCATTGGGGGTCAAACGGAGGAACTGTAAGGACAAAAGAACCTGAGATACTTTGATATCCTGAGAAACAGACAATACAAACATACACAGGCATCTTCGAGACACCCCACAGAGTGGAGGAGCAGGAGACCTCCTCCCCTTCTGGCCATTTGTTTCATTTTAAATCCCTTCACCCATTCTTCCTTCTACTCAGTCTGCTCAAAATGATTACATGAAAATGTCAATGCAAGTGAACTAACACTCATGTTTAGTATCATTGGAAATGTCTCAGTGCAACTGGTACAATGGTCTCACTCTCACAAAAGTAGATTAGAAGATAATACAGATCTGAAGAGTCAAGAGAGATCTTGATTACTGTGATGGGAGTGTCCTTTCCTAGGGCCCTCCATGTAAATTACCCCCTGTTCCCATTGAGTTGTAAAACCACCCAGGCTTGGGACCTGAGGTAATGCAAATTCCAATTGTTAGTTTCTGTCTTCATCTCGGGGGATGTTTGTCTTGGTCTGAGGTATTTAAATGATTGCAGCAAGAGGATCAGGGCGATTTCTGTAGCCAGAAAGCCCATAGTGTGTTGTGTGTCTCTTCACTTCATACTATGTATTTTCTAAGGTCAGGTATGCATATTTTACTTGTAGATTCATCTTTGAGAATTTGATGTTTTATATTGATATGATTTGATGTGTTTCAATTGGATATGTAATTGGCAAAATACATATCTACCTGACTGTAAATAAATTGTTACATTTTGATTCTATTCTGTCTTACTCTGTAATTATTGACTAGTAGATTACGTTGTATCCTTGTTAGCAACATGAGCACCCGAATGAATGAGTTAATATAAAAATAGAGTTAACTAGAATAATCAAATGTCAGAAGAATATTAATTAAAAAGGCATACAACCAATTTGCATTTCAACCTAAATTCGAGGTCATACTAAAATGGAGTCAGATTAAATAATAAAATGGAGTCAGATTTGAGTTTAACCTAAACTGAATAACTTTACGCGCTGAAAGACAGAACACGCAGGAAACCTTCATCCAGCACCGGATACCTTCCTTGGGCCGAGTGTCTGGACCTTACAATACTATCCCATAATTTTGCACAGTAATCTGACAATAAATGTGGCACACCCAGATTTTCATGCACACCCAGAGTCTCTTTTCTGGCTACGCTACTGCTCTGCACTTTTATGTATATAAAACACTATATTCTTGCACTTCTGGTTAGATGCTAAGTGCATTTTATTAGCTCTATACTTGAACTCTGCATAATGACAATAAAGTTGAATCTAATCTAATCTAATCATATTGTACAGCCCTACTGACCGCTGTCACAGAACGGGTTGTGCCCTGCCCTTACCTCAAGATTTGTGCAGCTTGAACTTGGTCTAACTTCACTTTCATTTTCTCCGCAGTTGGCAGCAAGAGGCAGTACCTGAAAGCACAAAGAAACATTTGAAGGAAAAAAATCAACAAAACATGCACCAAACAGCAAATGGGTGTTTTAAAATGTCCCTGTTTTGTTTGTGTTATTTAAATGCATGAGGATGCACATGCCTCTTTGGGAGACACTACATGTCTTTTGTCCACCATAACAATCAAGTTTAAGAACCGCTTTTTATTCCTGCTGCTATAAGGACTCGAAATTCTGCTTGCATTTTCAAATTTATAATTGTGCTGAACATTGTGAGCATAGAAAACACATTATAGTTGTTTGTGCTACTAAATGTACACATAGCTTAGTTTAGTTTATTCTTTAAAAAACACATGACTGCTTTACTCTAAGTGTGTAAACACTTAGGTTTAAGGTTGTAGATGCTACATGCATTCTAGACCATGTGTCTTGTGTAAAATTGGAATAACTTTAATACTGGAATTGCATCGCAATTTCAAATTGCATGTGTGTCTGTGTTGAATTTGTTTGTCTCCTGAGTGGTACACTCTGCTATTTTCTGTATAGCTGCAGTTAAACCATGTAGAGGAGCATAGAATAGCCATGTGGCCACAGTGTGATTTCATAAATGTCTCAATGAAAATGCTCTCCTCACATGTGAGAACTTAAACCATGTGGCAGATTGATTTGCTTCACAGTGCCATAAGGGAGGAAGTGTGATTTTATTTCAATAGTGTGGCACAAGCGATAGCAAACCAATTCATCCTTCACTGAGGAGCACCAACCAAAAATTTGATCTGATCAGAGAGAATGGCTAACATTATTTGGAAATGGAAACTCTGATTTTGCAACTAATCTTGTAATAATAAAAACATTTTATGGAAGTATTTTGAGCCAGATCTCACCTCACACTCGCTCTTAAAGGCTATTACCTGTTACAGCAACAGGACCAAATTTACATAACAATTGTAAAACTTCCTTTCCTTTGTTTGGAGCATGACAGCATTTACACAAAGCCACAGTCATATACAGCCACAAAACACCATTTGATCTTTTAATCTTTTAAATTGACTTGAAAAATAATGAGAGGGGGGTGTAAAATACAAGAAGTTTTTATGTGCCACAGAGATCTGCATGTGTGAACAACACCATAAAACAACAATTGTCAAACAGACAACACCAAAACAGGTGAACACATTTCTGCCCACAGATCTGACTGTAATGAGAGCAACAGTAACTAAAGCCATGGACATTGGTCCATTGGAATGCATGAAGACATTGGTGATAAAAACACCAATTAATCTAGAAAATGTCCCCAGTAGAATTGGGTCTCTAATGCTCATGACACAACAGACTGTGAGGGCTCTACTGCAAGAGCAGCATCAGGTGTTACACACTCAGACTGCACTGAAACAGGAGCAGTAATTCAGATCTGACCAACCGAACTCCGTTTGTGACATCTGGATTAAAACTGCAGTACATGAGGATGAATGTAGTTAAAATAATTCCACATGCCAGAACACTAAACTGATGAAAAGTTCAAAATTAACTGTGGTTATCTTTGTATCTGTTTCTGTCTCAGGTTGACCACTGCAATTCTTTGAAGGACAGATACCAGGAGGGTGTCTTGTCCCCTCTGCACCAAGCCAGGACAACAGAATTGTTACATAACCTGAAATGCGGGAGATGAATGTGAAGACACTTGAAGGGGCCATTCACACCTCACAGGAGAACATCACCACACAAATATCTACATGGCCTCCCGGATTAGAACCGGAACTAAATTTTTGCAACACAGATTGCTATAGATTAGACTCCATTCATCTCCCAGACATGACCATAGAACACACATTTCACCCATTGCATCATCACCTCATCTAGACTATCCAGTCTGTACACTACAATCAGAAGACAATGATGGCTTAGATCACAAACGTGGTACTCCACTAAAGATCTATTGTCCATCATCACACTGACAGAACCACATAGCCTCACACACACAGGGACAATAGAATTAATTACATTCCCAAAATATATAAAATATCTACTATCTGCAACTGTCTAAAAAACTAATGGAACAACACTGTAACACATATGTACGACAAGTCACAGATCGATGGTGCAAATTTTTTTAACACAGAGGCAGACAAGCCTTTACAATTTAAAATTTTTAATCTTTTAGATTGTCATTAGGGTGGTTGACAAGCCAGAGGGCCCCTGGTTTCCCAACACATCACTAATGACAATAAACATTATTAAAATTATAAAATATGAAGTGCCTGCACTTCATCTCTATCAGTCAATTATAAAATTAAACACTTTACCAAACCATCAACTGTGACTTAACCTTTATATCAGATACCCATTCTAACACACACACACACACACACACACACACACACATATGAACACACACACACACACACCTGTTACAAGGAATTTAGGATTTACATTGTAGAAAAATGTTTTAATCGTATTCTAAGTCACTTCTTAAAAACCTTCTAAAACATCTTCTAAAGTGACTTGCAATAGAAAATTCCTGAATTAACAGTGTGATTATTGTATATACCTTCATAATTGTGATTGAATGTTATTATTGTCATTATATGACTTGTTTATTGATTGCATACCTCTAAATTAATGCTCAAATTATACTGAACTCTTGCTGCATTTCCTTTGAGTCATTCATACCAAAATGTATGTTTACATAGGACCACTTTTAACATCAGATGTACCACTTGCACTGGCTGACATGAATTCATCAGGTTTCTTTTTTGTTTTATTGCTCTTATATTAACTTATGAGTTTTCATTCTTACTCCATGGGTGATGACATTAAGCTGATCAGAATACAGTCATTGGATGGCCACTAAGATGCTTTTCAGGTGTCCCACACAAATCAGTGTGTAAGCAAGGAGAACACCTTCACCTACTGAAGTCTGCTTAAAAACTGCACCGCTGGAGGTGAGAGGATTCACGAAGATGGGAGACTACCGTCCTAGAGAAGGTGCCATAAGGAGCAGAGGTTTCTCCACAAAGGAATGACACGTAAACTGAAGAAGTCGTAAAGGCTCAGATTGACCCACTGAACTGTGCTCACATGCTGAGCTCAACCACAGGTAGAAACCCTGGAGACATTCATCCACCTGCCAAACTCAAGCGACACACACATGCTGAGACAGAGTGTTCTGCAGATGAATACCGCCCTCAGAAGGTTTCTAAAGCTGCTTACATCACAAAGACAATTTTGAGATAACATCTCGAAGATAAACAATCATCTAACGGTGACCCCATTGGATTCATCTGAATGTGACCCATTGGGGGTCAAACGGAGGAACTGTAAGGACAAAAGAACCTGAGATACTTTGATATCCTGAGAAACAGACAATACAAACATACACAGGCATCTTCGAGACACCCCACAGAGTGGAGGAGCAGGAGACCTCCTCCCCTTCTGGCCATTTGTTTCATTTTAAATCCCTTCACCCATTCTTCCTTCTACTCAGTCTGCTCAAAATGATTACATGAAAATGTCAATGCAAGTGAACTAACACTCATGTTTAGTATCATTGGAAATGTCTCAGTGCAACTGGTACAATGGTCTCACTCTCACAAAAGTAGATTAGAAGATAATACAGATCTGAAGAGTCAAGAGAGATCTTGATTACTGTGATGGGAGTGTCCTTTCCTAGGGCCCTCCATGTAAATTACCCCCTGTTCCCATTGAGTTGTAAAACCACCCAGGCTTGGGACCTGAGGTAATGCAAATTCCAATTGTTAGTTTCTGTCTTCATCTCGGGGGATGTTTGTCTTGGTCTGAGGTATTTAAATGATTGCAGCAAGAGGATCAGGGCGATTTCTGTAGCCAGAAAGCCCATAGTGTGTTGTGTGTCTCTTCACTTCATACTATGTATTTTCTAAGGTCAGGTATGCATATTTTACTTGTAGATTCATCTTTGAGAATTTGATGTTTTATATTGATATGATTTGATGTGTTTCAATTGGATATGTAATTGGCAAAATACATATCTACCTGACTGTAAATAAATTGTTACATTTTGATTCTATTCTGTCTTACTCTGTAATTATTGACTAGTAGATTACGTTGTATCCTTGTTAGCAACATGAGCACCCGAATGAATGAGTTAATATAAAAATAGAGTTAACTAGAATAATCAAATGTCAGAAGAATATTAATTAAAAAGGCATACAACCAATTTGCATTTCAACCTAAATTCGAGGTCATACTAAAATGGAGTCAGATTAAATAATAAAATGGAGTCAGATTTGAGTTTAACCTAAACTGAATAACTTTACGCGCTGAAAGACAGAACACGCAGGAAACCTTCATCCAGCACCGGATACCTTCCTTGGGCCGAGTGTCTGGACCTTACAATACTATCCCATAATTTTGCACAGTAATCTGACAATAAATGTGGCACACCCAGATTTTCATGCACACCCAGAGTCTCTTTTCTGGCTACGCTACTGCTCTGCACTTTTATGTATATAAAACACTATATTCTTGCACTTCTGGTTAGATGCTAAGTGCATTTTATTAGCTCTATACTTGAACTCTGCATAATGACAATAAAGTTGAATCTAATCTAATCTAATCATATTGTACAGCCCTACTGACCGCTGTCACAGAACGGGTTGTGCCCTGCCCTTACCTCAAGATTTGTGCAGCTTGAACTTGGTCTAACTTCACTTTCATTTTCTCCGCAGTTGGCAGCAAGAGGCAGTACCTGAAAGCACAAAGAAACATTTGAAGGAAAAAAATCAACAAAACATGCACCAAACAGCAAATGGGTGTTTTAAAATGTCCCTGTTTTGTTTGTGTTATTTAAATGCATGAGGATGCACATGCCTCTTTGGGAGACACTACATGTCTTTTGTCCACCATAACAATCAAGTTTAAGAACCGCTTTTTATTCCTGCTGCTATAAGGACTCGAAATTCTGCTTCTTACTTTTCAAATATTATCTAGGAATATTGTGATGATTATTTATTGTGTGATATGTTACATCTGCCTAGGGGTGTGCGATATGGCAATATATATTGTTTGGTGATAGAGAAAAATTATTAATGTTCTAAAGAATATGTTAAAATAGGAAATTAAACCAAGCCTTTGTATAAATCAGTCTTTCACACCATATGTTAGCCCCTTTAGTAACAAAGCTAATCACAACCCACTGGTCACCGGTGAAAGCCAAGACCTGAACAACCAGGAGTAACTTTTAGATAGGGCTGGGTATCGAGTTCGACACTTTTTAGGTACCGACTGAATTGACTCGATACTATCGAGTATCGAGATTTGTTGTTTTTCAGTACCAAATTTCGATACCTCGAAATTTCGAGTTAATCTTGTAAACGTCTGTGCATGCGGCATGATTAGCTGTGGCAGAAAAACACTACCGTAGTTTACGTGGTTACTCGCACATGATGTGTAATGTGTGTGTGTGTGTGTGTTTGTGTAAGCGTCATAACCATAGCCTGTGAACATAACCCACAAAGATGGAAAATATGCATGGGCGTCGGAACCATTGTATATGGGTGGGACAAAACCCACCCACGTTTTAAGACCAATGATATTGGACCCACTCTTTTTTACCGTCTGTAATTTAAGAGCATAATTGTAATTTTTTGAGGCAACGTTATTAAAACTTTTTTTTTTTTTGGTATCGGAAAAAGTTCCGTTCAGGAGCCGGTATCGAAGTCAAGGTATCGGTATTTAATTTCTTTAAACGATACCCAGCCCTTCTTTTAGACAAGGAATTTCAAAGACAATTTCAACAACAACATGCAACAAGCCTGTAGGTGTGGTTGGCAGAAGAGCTCACCATGTTGGCCGTGTCACCTCGATCCAGCTGAAGATGATCGCCAGATGGAGACATTGTCTGCACAGGATAAAGAAAAACAGTACTAAATGTAGTAAAGCCCAATTATGTCATTCCCTAATTTAAAAAGTAGATCCATCTCTCACTTCAACATCTGCAGTGCCCAGATGTGGACTGATTCTGTCCACTTGATCTATGTGGTCACCGGTGAAAGCCAAAACCTGAACAACCAGGAGTAACTTTTAGACAATTTCAAAAAAACAACATGCCACATGCCTGCAGGTGTGGTTGGTTGAAGAGCTCACCATGTTGGCCGTGTCATCTGGATCCAGCTGAATATCGCCAGATGGAGACATGGTCTTCACATGATTATTAAGAGATGACACAAGCACAGAGTAAAAAAAAAAGCCTCATTGGAAATTATGTAATTTTGATTAAAAAAAATGTATTACTCTCTCACCTCAACATCTGCAGTGTGTGATCCTGAACCATCTGCCACCTTTAAAAGAACATCTTCAGGTAAGACTGAAATCATACATTCTCTGAATATAATATAATTATGTAATATTGATACCAAACAAATTTCTCATGAACTGACTTACATCCAAATGTCCTCTTTTCGGTCTTGTACAGGGAAATGTAACTCTGCTCTTAGGCTCTAAGTACAATTTGTACTTGCGTTTTGACATTCTAAAATTAAAAAAGGACATAACAATTAACAGACATATTCATGAATAGGATCTTGAATTTACACAGTAATTACGTTACTAAAATCTATGCATCATACAACCCTTAAATAATTAAGGGTATTAATAAATCATAACATTGTTGTAAATGTTTTCTAATCCTTTAACTGTCTGTATTAATTGAACTATTTAGTGGATGACTTCGATTATTGGCACTAAAAAAAGTGACAAAGTTGCCAGATTATTGTGTACAATTGATGCAGCCTCAATTCAACAGTATTTGTAAAAATCCTCCTCCATGAAGATTATAAGGCTGCTTTATACGGCTATTGCTGAAATTATACGGCTATTGCTGATTTAGAGATTTGTTGATTTAACATTATAATCATTGTGGAACTGTGTTGTGTTATACAGACGTTTTTAATAAACCCTTTAGCTAAGACACACTATACAGTATATGACTGTAACGTTAGTCTGTAACCAAGGCAACAGTGCATCTCGCGCTTCCCGCCGTTAAATTCGCTCGTGAGGTAACCGTTACTTGACATTTTACAGACAAATTCACTCAACAAATATACTTTAAACGATAAAATACAATAGAAAATATGTTCGCCTATGTGAAATATATAGAGGACGGGTGTAAAGAAATAGTCCCCATATCCTACATTAAGGACTTCGACCTTAACGTTAGTGACCTCACTAAAACTTACTGGGTGCGCTGGCAAGATAAGTTTTTCAAGGGACAAATATTGTTCCTAAAGGGTGAGTCGTAATAACGTTATCTTGGAAATAACTTTAACTTTAATAACTTACTAACGTGTATACTGGGATGCGAGTTTAGGACAGACGCAATACTACAGTGTTAGTATCGCACAACAGAGTATAACGTTATAGCAGGTGCTTTCAAGTACTTACATTCAGTGTTATTAACATTCCAGAGTCCAGAGAAGAGATCGAAGAGGAACTGGCCAAGGGTAAGCGGGTCCGTGTGAGACTCCTGAAGGAGACCACGCCTCCACGGTCGCGCTCCGAGGCAGAGGAAGCCAAAGCAATAAATGTAAAGTTGATATTGCTGTTATATTTCCGATGTTAGCTAACTTAATAGCTGTGTAAAATTGGTAAATTAATGTTATTGGCTTCTGCTGATCTGCTCCCGTTTTTCCTGTTAACTGTAATTACAGCTATTGCCATCTTGTGGCACTTGAATGTAACTACAGAATACAACTTATAGTGAAAATGTGTGGTGGGGTGGTGTGTGTGTGTGTGTGTTTTGGGGGTAAATGTACTCCATAAACTATGTATGTACTGCAATGTATTTTTGTGTCTCTGACCACATACAGGTTATCAAATTATCACCATTATCAGGTGATAATATTAGGCTCCAATCATTAATCTATTCAATAATCATATAGGGTAATTGCTTTTACAATGCTTTGTTTGTTTTGTTTGGATGTGTGGGAGTCTTGCAATACACTCTGATGCTTTTTCCTAACTATGCTTTTATCCATGTTTATAGACAAATCAGAAAAAAGCTGCAGAAGAGGCCAAAAAAAAAATCTCTTAACCTTGCTAAAAGAGGGAAAAATGAAAAGAAAACAGTTTCCACTCTGCCCAACTCCAAGCAAGATAATGAGAGCTCATACCCTGTCTGACTCATTGTCAGAAGTGGATGATGATGATGATGATGATGATGATGATGGTGGGGTTGTACCAGAAAAACTTTTTGAGGAGGCAAAAAAGAAGCAACAGCTCTACCTAAAAAAAATAAACAATATGTCCCTGCAACTGCAGGAGACTAAAGACAAGTAAGTGATTTTTTTTAATAGCCTTAATGTGTTCTGACAAGAGAATTTATCTTTAGCCCAACGTTTGATTTAACCTGCTTGTCAGAGCAACATAGCAGAACTAGGTGGATATACTATAAGTAGCTAGATACCACCTAAAATTATATATATATATATATATATATATATTTTTTTTTTTTTTTTTTTTTCTGATCATGACATACAGTATGTCCGTCTATTATAGGTTAGAGGAGCATGAGAAACTCAGAGCAGAAATTGAAGGAGAGAATAAAGAACTACGTTCTCTAAACATGCAATTGCAGCAACAATTGCTGAAGGCACTGAAATCCTCATCAACAGCAAAGTACAGTGGTAAGAAGGACAGCACCCCCCTCCATTTAAACCAGCTAATAAGATACAAATATATATATATATTACTCACAGTCACAGATAATCTGAAATCTATCATGGTCCATATTTACCAAACTATAGGCCCTGATGCAAAAGAAAAATATGTATATTGAGTACATTGACATTATTTTGTATATAGTTGCAGAGTCTGGCTGTTTGAATGAGGTGGAACCATCTGTATCTTCAAAAGGAGATGAGGTACAGCATTGCCCTCCCCTTACAAAAAAGAAGTATACTACAAGTTAATTTTATAAAGTATACTTAAGTAATGTTTAAGTATATTTTTGAGAAGTACATTAAATGTAGACTGAAAGTATACTTTCTCATTTTTAGTTTAAAAGTATACAAATGGAACACTTGAATAAACATATTTTTCGTAAGGGTCATCATCTGTGTGCATGGATTAATAAAAGAACCCCCAACTGCAGTACACTTAAAGTTTTAATAAATTTTGTATGCTTTGTACAATCTAATACCTTTATTTATTTTGTTTTTAATTTTGTCAGATTCACTTGGGGGGAGATGTTCGAGTGCGTAGAGAGGCCTGGTCAAGGATTCAAAACAGCACGCGGGATTCCTTATTTGTGAAGGAGTTGGCAGTGGCAATCTGGGGCACTAAGACTCTGGGGGAAAGAAGTCTCACAGGGAAGGAATGCCCCACAACCAAAACCAGCAGGCAGCCTTTAACCCCCCAGAAACTACAGACATTAAAAGGTAGCAGTAGCCACAAGGTCTTTGTGGGATGCCAAGTACTGGGTTATGGAGTAATACATTTTTATTTGTTCTGGTGCGACACAAGCATCATTATTTATCAATTCATTTCCTTTCAGTCTGCTACAAGGAGTGGCTTTACAAAAAGAATGTGGAGGAGACAGAGTTACAGGCCAGATGGGTAAAGGCTGGACGGTTCATCACAGAAAAAATTATGGACATTAACAGACTAAAAAAAAAACTTTAAAATGTGAGTATGAGGTTCCATTTGTGCCAAAAATGAGTCGACTGCTTTGTGCTTTGTACTACAGATTTGTCCTCGTCAACAGTAACCTGTTAACAGTTGCCTACTTTTTCTGATAAATTAGTATACATTATGTTGATGTGTATGCTCTCTGTTTATGTCATTTTGTTCTGTCATCTTCACTGTATTGATCCTACTTTTTCAGCGAAATTACTAAATGCTGATGTGTATGTTCTTTATGTCGATTTGTTCTGTCTTCCTCAGTGTCATCTTAACTGTCATCTTGTTCTGTCATCTTAACTGTCGTCTCTCTTTCATCTTGTTCTGTCGTCTTGTTCTGTTGACTCTCTTTCATGTTGTTCTGTCATCTTAACTATCGTCTCTCTTTCATCTTGTTCTGTCGTCTTGTTCTGTCGTCTCTTTCTGTCGTCTTGTTTTGTCATCTTAACTGTTGTCTCTTTCTGTCGTCTTGAAAAGAGACCACTGTTAAGATGACAGAACAAGACGACAGAAAGAGACAACAGTTAAGATGACAGAAAAAGACGACAGCACGAGACGACAGAACAAGATGACAGAAAGAGACGACAGTTAAGATGACAGAACAAGACGACAGTTAAGATGACACTGAGGACAACAGAACAAATCGACATAAAGAACATATACTTCAACTTTTAGTAATTTACCTGAAAAAGAAGTGTCAATACAGTAAGGGTGACAGAACAAAACGACATAAAGAGAAAGCATACACATCAACACATACTAATTTATCATTTTTGGCACAAATTAAACCCCATAGTGAGCACTTAATTAAGATCATTTGTTGTTAATGTGTTTTATTGTAATTTGTTTGTTGAGCCAGATGAGTTTTGTTTTTTGTTAAATAATTTTTATTATTGTATTAATGTATTAATGTGTACTTGTTATTATTAAATGAACTTGTTACATGTATTACTGTAAGCTTGTATTTTCATGATTTTCATCATACCAAAATTCAATGTAGCTGTCCAGCATTCCACCCCAGTGAACAGACTAGCATCCTTAACATCTATTACTATTGACCAGCATCCAATGTTGGTGCTGGTGTGACGAGCATGGGATGCATTTAATAAATGCATACAGCAAGCATATTAGCACATCAGCATCCCATGCTGGTCACCAGCATACCAGCTTGTGGGATGCATTTAATAAATGCATACAGCAAGCATACCAGCACATCAGCATCCCATGCTGGTCACCAGCATACCAGCATCCCAAGCTGGTCACCATCAAACCAGCATCCCACGCTGGTCACAGGCAAACCAGCATCCCATGCTGGTCACAGGCAAACCAGCATCCCATGCTGGTCACAGGCAAACCAGCATCCCATGGTGGTCACAGGCAAACCAGCATCCCATGCTGGTCACCGGCAAACCAGCATCCCATGCTGGTCACCAGCATACCAGCACCAAAACACAACATATGCTGGTCTAGCTGGTATGACCAGCTATGCTGGTCTGTGCTGGTTTTTCCAGCAGGGTGAGTAGACTGAAGTTGGGCTCAGGTGGCTGTGCTGCGGGATGTGTTTCCCATACATTTATTTATTTTTGGAGACTCGCAACAATTTTAAAACTGATCGAGTTTCAAAAAGGCTTCTTTTAATAAACATGAGTAACGTAACGTTACGTAACGTACTGCACGTTTAATAATAATAATTCCTTACATTTATGTTTAAATATCAAAACGAGGCACGAGTGTTTTTATATCGCTATAAACCGTCTATATAAAATAAAGTGAGTTACACACAAATGCACTGGTCTTATTCGGTTGTTAAGTGTTCAACTCACTTCACTTGAGAATACTACCTCAGCAGGCGTTTATAAGCACTGTTTATTCATATTTCACATTTAAGATAACCCTTTTCAGACTCACGGTGTACACTACAGTCTCCGTGCTCACATAGTCCCAAAACACAAATCATTTTATATTTATTTATTTATATTTTCATTGTCTGGTTATCTGTGATTTCGGTATGTTGTTAAAAGTTATGATTATCAATTTTTGGTAGTATTATAATCACATTGTGAGTGTATATTAGCACCTTTTGATTGGACGCGGAAGCGGTGACGTCACTTGGACTGAGAAATGTCTGGTTAAAAAATACTTTCGATTTCGCATCACAAAAACAACAGCATAACACAGAAGCAGAAACACGACAAACACTTTCAGAAACAGATGCGTGTTCAATAACCTCTCTTTAAAAACACACTCGCGGTCTTGTCCACTATAAAAGAGACTTTATAAGTATTTAAAACGCTCATTGTTTCTGTGCTTTGGGCCTGTCGCTTTTCAGCTATTATTTCGCACATCTCTGAGACGACGGATTGGATTAAATATACAAAAACAATGTTCGCGATTGTTACAATTAGTAGAGTCTGTGCTAAAGTTATAACCTACCTGTACAAATGTTGTTTAGGACATAAAGTGGATGAAATCCAGCGAGCTACGCTTTCTCTCTTGCTATCTGCGCAGTGTCCTCGCTGCAAGCCAGGGCTGGGAAATCTGGGAATGTGGAGGCGCTCGGAATCAGAGTCGAATCAAAGGAATCGATTCCATCAAGGGGAATAATCGACTCCTGATTCAGTGCCTTTTTTTTCAGTTCAAATCAAATCAAAAGACTGCACACATTAAAATTCACGAAAATAAACGGAAAGAAAACGAGTCTGTACTAACCCAGCCGGCACATGACCGACCTTCAACGTTGAAATATGGTTGAAATAAGGTCAGTTGTAGTTTCAACGTTGAAACAACGTTGATTCAACGTTTAAAGATGAACTGTTGAAAAACTTCCAGCACATGACCAACTTTCAACGTTGAAATATGGTTGAAATAAGGTCAGTTGTTTTAATGAAACAACGTTAAAAATGTTTAATGCTAAATGGTAGAAAAAGGTTAACAAGCTTTTAAATTATTTATATTAAATTATTTAAATTAATTATTATTTTAATAGCATTTAAAAATATTTTAGTCATGATACCTATTCTAAAATCTAAAGGTATGCCAATATTAAAATGAAAAGCCAAACGTGAAAAATAAACTACAAATTCAGTTTTTACAACGATCTTTATTAACGCTCACGCAATAATAGCGACACAATTCAAATTTAAATTTAAATTTAACTTGTCATTTTAAGTCCTCTTTTTTTCCACAGTTTTCAGTTTCGTTTTCATTTTCAAAGACATGCAAATTATATGTTAATGAGTGGGTGTGGCTTAACGGATAGAGACAGTCGTCGTTGAAGTCTCGTGTGCATGAATTGAATGCTGGTTGATTCAATGTGTGAAACAAAATTAAACTGTGAATATATTGTAATCGAGACATGGTGAAATCTGTTAGTAAGCTTTTGCGGGAAGCTGCCGCAGCATTAGAACGTGGAAGAAACAACCAGCCTGACCAGCATGCGTCAAACCCTCGACCCACTGCAGTTCCTCGGCCTGAGTCGCGTGCATCTTCAGCTGCCAGAGAAACTGTTCAGAGTAAGGATCCTGTAGGCCATGTTAGTTAGGATGTTAGACTAGACCATAATCGATGAGGTGCAATCATGTATCAGGCTGTTTTGGAAATTTAACTATGTAAGTGTACAAAAGTCTTTTCTACAACAATTATAGCCAGACATTAATACCCGCTAGCTTTAACCGAGGACCTCCGCCAATGTTTCATATTCGCGTGGTGCCTAACAACAGCCTTCAGCCGTGACTTATTCAGGTACAGCACTAGAGTACCTTGTTGCTTTTATAACACGGTTACCACGCATTACAAATATTAAACCCGACAAATATGTATCTATGCAACTTTCATGAAATAAAAAATCACTAAAAGCCAATTCCTTCCGCTGGAAAAAAAAAGTCCCTGACCATAAAGCAACAGAAGAAGTTACATTATTTCTCCATTAGATGGAGACAAAGACTTAATGAGTGAGTCAGTCAGTAGAGAAGACTTTTGAAATGACTCAAACTCCTGATCTCGGAGAAGAAAGACGCAACTGTATCGGAGAGTACCAAAAATGCAAGTATTGTATTACAAGGTATCAGACTCGTTCTGGAAAAAGTGTTATCTATGGAAGCATATGGGTAGCATTATTCAATTTGGGATGTAATATGCAAAATGACAATGCAATATGTAAAATGGCAATGCATTTCTGTATTTACATTTACATTTTCCAATACATTTGTGCAACGTTTGGTGCAAAATGAAAATGAAAATTAAATTACATAATTTTCATTTGCCATTTACTACACCAGTTTTAATATGTAAAATGAATATTAATTTTAACGCTTTATAAGTTGCAAAATTAAAATGAAAATGTATTACAGAAATTAT
Organism: Carassius gibelio; assembly: GCF_023724105.1. Taxonomy (NCBI): domain Eukaryota; kingdom Metazoa; phylum Chordata; class Actinopteri; order Cypriniformes; family Cyprinidae; genus Carassius; species Carassius gibelio. The sequence goes on along the minus strand of NC_068417.1, from coordinate 5,006,764 downwards.
TAGATATGTCTAACATGTTAAAGCAAAAACTGTGGCAAAATGATCATTTAAATGCTATTTTTCTTAAATGCATTAACACTCACAGTCAAGACACTTACGATTGCATTTTCATTCGGTGTCCCGCAATGAATGTAGCAAAACTCAATGTTTACATTGAAAATGCATTCCGAGCCGATCACGTGTCCCCGCCCTCGCGCCACGTCAATCATTGTGTGAACAAGGCGGGGCTTACAGAAGGTCAGAGACTCAAGTCTCAAGAAGAGGATTCAATCAAGTGAGACAACATGGACAAGACAGTTGGTCCGTGTATGTTTTGATCATTTCGGTTTATGGCTTCAATATTTCATTCGGACTTGTGGGCGGAGCTGAAACGCTGCATTCATCTGATTGGTCGAATCGGATCGGTTTTCATCTGACAGCCTTCAGCTGAAATGTCTGAAATTACACTCACTGTTAATTAGCATAATATTTGAATCAGATGTAGCTGGGCACATAATTCGTGCTGCTGAGACCTGCAAATTATTTCTAGGTTGTAGAATTGTATGAATATTGTCCCACTGATAAAAACAGTGCAAATAGTTCTGTCCCTTTGGATAACGGTAAAGTGGAAATAAATATAGTTAAATTTATGAAATAAAATTAAATAGGATTTTTTGGGAAGGTAAGTCTGGCCAGTTATACAAGCAACACGAGTCGGACGAGTCTAAAGATATGAGCTGAATTGGGTGAAACATTAAAGTTCTAGTCTGTGTCAATTACTCTCATAATAAATAATAATAATAATGTTAACTGTATTTTTCGGTATAAGTTGCATCAGTCCAAAAATACGTCATGACGAGGAAAAAAACATATATAAGTCGCACTGGACTATATGTCACATTTATTCAAGACCAAGAGAAAACATTACCGTCTACAGCCGCGAGAGGGCGCTCTGGGGTAGGCTACAGGAGCACTGAGCAGCATAGAGCTAATTTTACTATTTTTATTTAGAAATGTAACTATATTCATTTTTACAATTATTTATCAATGTCACACACACACATACCTATTGCCTTATGACTTAAAAGATGAGAGTGGTAAATGTTACAGATATGGAACTGTTCAGTCTATTATTGATTTTAATTTCCACTTCACTGTTATCCAAAGGGACAGAACTATTTGCACTGTATTTATCAGTGGGACAATATTCATATAATACTACAACCTAGAAATAATTTGCAGGTCTCAGCAGCACGAATTATGTGCCCAGCTTCATCTGATTCAAATATTATGCTAATTAACAGTGAGTGTAGTTTCAGACATTTCAGTGCTTCACTCGCACTGACTCTTATTCTGCCTGAAAGAATGACAAGACCGAGCTGAAGGCTGTCAGATGAAAACCGATCCGATTCGACCAATCAGATGAAAGCAGCGTTTCAGCTCCGCCCACAAGTCCGAATGAAATATTGAATCCATAAACCAAAATGATCAAAACATACACGGACCAACTGTCTTGTCCATGTTGTCTCACTTGATTGAATCCTCTTCTTGAGACTTGAGTCTCTGACCTTCTGTAAGCCCCGCCTTGTTCACACAATGATTGACGTGGCGCGAGGGCGGGGACACGTGATCGGCTCGGAATGCATTTTCAATGTGCACATTGAATTTTGCTACATTCATTGCGGGACACCGAATGAAAATGCAATCGTAAGTGTCTTGACTGTGAGTGTTAATGCAATTAAGAAAAATAGCATTTAAATGATCATTTTGCCACAGTTTTTGCTTCAACATGTTAGACATATCTAATCATTTCTGTAATACATTTTCATTTTAATTTTGCAACTTATAAAGCGTTAAAATTAATATTCATTTTACATTTTAAAACTGGTGTAGTAAATGACATATTAAAATTATGTAATTTAATTTTCATTTTCATTTTGCACCAAACGTTGCACAAATGTATTGGAAAATGTAAATGTAAATACAGAAATGCATTGCCATTTTACATATTGCATTGTCATTTTGCATATTACATCCCAAATTGAATAATGCTACCCATATGCTTCCATAGTTATCGGTGCATCCCTAGTTTTCTTGATTCTTGTATACAACATGTGTCGCAAAACACAAGAATCAAGAAAACATATTTAATATAACTTACATTTTCACACTTCATTTTATGCTCTATGTTTGTCATATAACATAATTTTTCTTCTAAAAAATAGGTCCACAAAAGAGAAGAGAATTGAAAGAGACAAAAACAGCAGAGGTCAAAACTGTGACAGGAGATTTTTGATCTTGAAGTCAGTGACGAGGTTTTAGAAGAGACCAGTAGCAGCAGACAGGAGCATGAAGAGCAGGTTTCAGAAAGGATGATCATGATCCTGCTTTTGAAGGGACGAGTAGCAGGAGACTAGATAGCGGAGATTTCAAATTCAGCAGTGAGGATACTGAAGGTCTTTTTACGAATGTAAGTCGTGGCCTAATGGTTAGAGGGTTGGACTCCCAATCGAAAGGTTGTGAGTTCGAGTCCTGGGCTGGCAGGAATTGTGGGTGGGGGGAGTGCATGAACAGCTCTCTCTCCACCTTCAATACCACGACTTAGGTGCCCTTGAGCAAGGAATCGAACCCCCAACTGCTCCCCGGGCGCCGCAGCATAAATGATGAACACTGCTCCGGGTGTGTGTTCACAGTGTGTGTGTGTTCACTGCTCTGTGTGTGTGCACTTCAGATGGCTTAAATGCAGAGCCTGAATACTGAGTATGGGTCTCCATACTTGGCTGAATCACTGTCACTGTCATATTTTTGCAGACCGGACAACTGAGCCTGATTTGAACCGTGCTGCTCACATATTTTGACGTTTTCTACTGCAAGAAGTGGAGGATCAGCCAGATCTTGTGGCAAAGATGGATCTTGAGAGAAATACTGACATTTTACAGAAATCCAATGACTAACTGGCCCATCCATTGTCTGTTCTACTTGGAGGTAAGGTTTAATAAAGCCAAAAACTAAATGATTTAGTTTTCATGTCATATCAAAGAAGTATGATTTTTTTTCCCTAGGAGCAAAAAATGAGATTTTAGAAACGGTCAAATCCATAGAAAACAAAAAAACAAAAAAACAAACAAACATACATGTTTTGAACAATCAAGTTAATAATTATGATGGGATTTTCATTTCTGTGTGAAGTAATCTTTTTTCCTTTCCTTTTTTTATTATACATAATAAATGTAACTACACCGTGTAATATTTCTCCTCTTATACACAGGTGATTCTGCCTTTGGAGATGGGGTAAAACATTTTCTCTCCTTTGTTATGTCAAGAGTACAATACGGATTCAGCCTAAATCTGGGTTATTTCTAAAATATGTATTAGTCTATTTAATTTTGATGTAAGAGACAAACATAGAAGGTTGTATAAAATTGTTTTATTAGCATCTGGACATTACTATGTATCTATTTTTTTTTTTTTGTATCATATTTTCTAGAAAACTGTGGTAAAACATTGTTCTTTAATGGACAAGAAGATCATTTGGTGCCTTCCACTTCTCGGCTCTTACTGGATTGTGACCTTTTCCGTGTCATTTGGCACATGATTGGACATCCCTTCCTACACAGTGGACCCTTACTCACCGGTTTGAGTCACTCATATTTCAATCTGTTGATTGGAGAGAAGGATGAGATTGCTGTTGTTGAGCTAAAGGACTGCCATGACACTGATGTGACTGATATCGTTTTACTTGTAAGTTTAAATTCAGCAGCATCTATAATGTCATGTTCAAGTAAGGGATAATGCACGGCTAGCTGTGCATTAATTGATTTTAATGCACGACGTGGAGGCAAAATGTTGTGCATTAAAATAGTATAATATAATGACAGAATGTGTGATCTATTGCATGCTTTAAGTGTGTCTTGAAAATTCTACAAATCATTATTTTACATATCTTCTGTCAAAGTTTCAAGGGTCTGGAAATTTGACAGAAGATAAATGTGACCAAGTAAATAACTTGGCAATCAACTGGGATCTCCCAACAGAAAATGGTTGACACAAAGCATCCTTTACCATGCAGTTAGTGCCATTGATTCAGTCATTTATTTTTTACTCTTGACATACTAAAATAAAAACATTATTTCTATCCTTGGAGTGCTGATATTTAGTATAACAGCACTGTGATGCTTTGCTTTCTGTATCACACTGCTTGTCTGCGTTCCTGATTTCCCAAATAGTTAGGGATTCACTGTTAATTTACTTTTGTTCAGTGACCATTTTTACAGATTACAGATTTTACATCATTAAATAACCCCAATTTAATTAATTCAGGTCATTGGTCGGAGGGAAAAGCAAATTCGATTAAAAGACAGGAGTCTTGCACATGATCAAAGAGCGGCCTGCCGTGCTTGATGTCCTTTTTCCAAGGGCGTCAGGTCTAATTATTGAGCCAGAGTTATTGTTGCATTTAACCTTCAGATGGTTTCCGGGGTCTTTATTGACCCCAAATGACTTTTGCTCAAATTTAAAAAAATGTTCCCTTTGTCCAAATGATATGAAACCTTCTACGGCTCTCAACACTTTGTAGATTTACAAAAAAATTTATAAATTGGAATGATAACTGTTTTTATGTTAGCATGAAAAAATTTGTGACACTCGTGGTCTAGACCCTGCAATCAAAATAAGACTAAATTCATCATCAAACTCAGAAACAGCGCAGAACACATCAATCAATCAATCACCTTTATTTATATAGTGCTTTAAACAAAATACATTGCGCCAAAGCACTGAACAACATTCATTTGGAAAACAGTGTCTCAATAATGTAAAATGATAGTTAAAGGCAGTTCATCATTGAATTCAGTTATGTCATCTCTGTTCAGTTAAATAGTGTCTGTGTATTTATTTGCAATCAAGTCAATGATATCACTGTAGATGAAGTGACCCCAACTAAGCAAGCCAGAGGCGACAGCGGCAAGGAACCGAAACTCCATCGGTGACAGAATGGAGAAAAAAACCTTGGGAGAAACCAGGCTCAGTTGGGGGGCCAGTTCTCCTCTGACCAGACGAAACCAGTAGTTCAATTCCAGACTGCAGCAAAGTCAGATTGTGCAGAAGAATCATCTGCTTCCTGTGGTCTTGTCCTGGTGCTCCTCTGAGACAAGGTCTTTACAGGGGATCTGTATCTGGGCTCTAGTTGTCCTGGTCTCCGCTGTCTTTCAGGGATGTAGAGGTCCTTTCTAGGTGCTGATCCACCATCTGGTCTGGATACGTACTGGATCCGGGTGACTGCAGTGACCCTCTGATCTGGACACAGACTGGATCTGGTGGCCACGGTGACCTCGGAACAAGAGAGAAACAGACAGATATTAGCGTAGATGCAATTCTTCTAATGATGTAGAAAGTACGGTGTTATGTGAAGTGTTTCCGGTTCCGGTTTACCTAATTAATGCAGCCTAAAAATCCTTTAACGGATTTGGATATTAAAAGCATATTAGTATGTTATGTGTAAGCCAGGTTAAAGAGATGGGTCTTTAATCTAGATTTAAACTGCAAGAGTGTGTCTGCCTCCCGAACAATGTTAGGTAGGTTATTCCAGAGTTTAGGAGCCAAATAGGAAAAGGATCTGCCGCCCGCAGTTGATTTTGATATTCTAGGTACAGTATTGTTCAAAATAATAGCAGTACAATGTGACTAACCAGAATAATCAAGGTTTTTTGTATATTTTTTTATTGCTACGTGGCAAACAAGTTACCAGTAGGTTCAGTAGATTCTCAGAAAACAAATGAGACCCAGCATTCATGATATGCACGCTCTTAAGGCTGTGCAATTGGGCAATTAGTTGAATTAGTTGAAAGGGGTGTGTTCAAAAAAATAGCAGTGTGGCATTCAATCACTGAGGTCATCAATTTTGTGAAGAAACAGGTGTGAATCAGGTGGCCCCTATTTAAGGATGAAGCCAACACTTGTTGAACATGCATTTGAAAGCTGAGGAAAATGGGTCGTTCAAGACATTGTTCAGAAGAACAGCGTACTTTGATTAAAAAGTTGATTAGAGAGGGGAAAACCTATAAAGAGGTGCAAAAAATGATAGGCTGTTCAGCTAAAATGATCTCCAATGCCTTAAAATGGAGAGCAAAACCAGAGAGACGTGGAAGAAAACGGAAGACAACTATCAAAATGGATAGAAGAATAACCAGAATGGCAAAGGCTCAGCCAATGATCACCTCCAGGATGATCAAAGACAGTCTGGAGTTACCTGTAAGTACTGTGACAGTTAGAAGACGTCTGTGTGAAGTTAATCTATTTTCAAGAATCCCCCGCAAAGTCCCTCTGTTAAAAAAAAGGCATGTGCAGAAGAGGTTACAATTTGCCAAAGAACACATCAACTGGCCTAAAGAGAAATGGAGGAACATTTTGTGGACTGATGAGAGTAAAATTGTTCTTTTTGGGTCCAAGGGCCACAGGCAGTTTGTGAGACGACCCCCAAACTCTGAATTCAAGCCACAGTACACAGTGAAGACAGTGAAACATGGAGGTGCAAGCATCATGATATGGGCATGTTTCTCCTACTATGGTGTTGGGCCTATTTATCGCATACCAGGGATCATGGATCAGTTTGCATATGTTAAAATACTTGAAGAGGTCATGTTGCCCTATGCTGAAGAGGACATGCCCTTGAAATGGTTGTTTCAACAAGACAATGACCCAAAACACACTAGTAAACGGGCAAAGTCTTGGTTCCAAACCAACAAAATTAATGTTATGGAGTGGCCAGCCCAATCTCCAGACCTTAATCCAATTGAGAACTTGTGGGGTGATATCAAAAATGCTGTTTCTGAAGCAAAACCAAGAAATGTGAATGAATTGTGGAATGTTGTTAAAGAATCATGGAGTGGAATAACAGCTGAGAGGTGCCACAAGTTGGTTGACTCCATGCCACACAGATGTCAAGCAGTTTTAAAAAACTGTGGTCATACAACTAAATATTAGTTTAGTGATTCACAGGATTGCTAAATCCCAGAAAAAAATTTTTTTGTACAAAATAGTTTTGAGTTTGTACAGTCAAAGGTAGACACTGCTATTTTTTTGAACACACCCCTTTCAACTAATTGCCCAATTGCACAGCCTTAAGAGCGTGCATATCATGAATGCTGGGTTTTGTTTGTTTTCTGACAATCTACTGAACCTACTGGTAACTTGTTTGCCACGTAGCAATAAAAAATATACTAAAAACCTTGATTATTCTGGTTAGTCACATTGTACTGCTATTATTTTGAACAATACTGTATTATCAAATTGCCTGAGTTTTGAGAACGTAGCGGTCGTAGAGGAGTATAATGTAAAAGGAGCTCATTCAAATACTGAGGTGCTAAACCATTCAGGGCTTTATAAGTAATAAGCAATATTTTAAAATCTATACAATGTTTGATAGGGAGCCAGTGCAGTGTGGACAGGACCGGGCTAATATGGTCATACTTCCTGGTTCTAGTAAGAACTCTTGCTGCTGCATTTTGGACTAGCTGTAGTTTGTTTACTAAGCGTGCAGAACAACCACCCAATAAAGCATTACAATAGTCTAACCTTGAAGTCATAAGTGCATGGATTAACATTTCTGCATTTGACATTGAGAGCATAGGCCGTAATTTAGATATATTTTTGAGATGGAAAAATGCAGTTTTACAAATGCTAAACGTGGCTTTCTAAGGAAAGATTGCGATCAAGTAGCACACCTAGGTTCCTAACTGATGACGAAGAATTGAAAGAGCAACCATCTAGTCTTAGACAGTGTTCTAGGTTATTACAAGTAGAATTTTTAGGCCCTATGATTAACACCTCTTTTTTTTCTGAATTTAGCATCGACAGAAATGGCACAAATAAAGTGGCACACTTCCACCAATCCAAAAAACATCCACAATGCTAAATTATATTGCTCACAACACACACACACACACACATATAGAGGAATAAATTTTTGAGACTATAAAAACTGTTCTCTTATCATTTGTCAAATAAAATAATCCAAAATGCAGAACCAACACAAATATAAAGTGGTGACACTGACACTGTGTACACACACACACACACACACACTTGTGAGGATGTAAAACAACTGCTCTCTTATAATTATTTCAAAAAAATCATGCAAAATGCAGAACCACCAAAGAGGGAGAGACAGTGAGAGAGAGATGACAGGATGAGACAAAACAATTTATCACACACACACACAAACCTGCTCCAACCCGTCAGAAGTCATGTGGTTTACCATGCTTACTGCCTGCAATGTATTAGATAGAGAGCACCACAGTCACATTTACTGGTTACATTTCAAAATAAGATGGACAGAAGTCGAAATCTGAGACTTTGTTTCTTATCAAAAGTAAGAAAGCACAAAGCCTATATTGTGAAATCAGTTTAAAAAATGAGATTGGTTCGATTAAATTTGAGACATCAATGTTTTTTAACACAGCCGTAATGCTAATAAACCTTCCTGAAATTGTGATTCTGAAAGTCTGTAACTGAATACTTCAGATTTCTCCCAGTGCTCTCTTCCTCAAATAATCTTTCCTCGATTCCGGTCATCATTTCTGTGAAAAAAACAAAACAAATTGCCGGTACTAATAAACAAATGCACTGAAGTTAGTAAAGGAGATGATGACTACATTTGATAAAACTGCATAATTAATGCAATGGCGCTGCATCTGAGAGCAAACACACAGCGGTCAGGAATTGTTTCATCAGAAGCAAGATCTATCCCAGGATCTCCAATGAAAGAGACTCTGAGGGGTTCTTCGGAGAGGACTTCTTCTGTGTCAGGCCTCGGGAGAACATGTCTTCTCTTGTGACACAGAGGCTGAAAAAACTTGAATGTGCTTCAATAAAGTCTTCTGAATACATGGCAGAACACACAGGACAAGATACCTCACAAACAAATGAAGGAAAACACTTAAAACACAGAACCTCAAACAAAATGACTGAAACTAAAGCTGCTGCTGTTTGAGCTTCACTGTTTTTATATAAAGGATATTTAGAAAAACAAACACACATATTTGAGAGAAAAAAATACACATTTCACACTCAAAAAAATGTTTAGTTCATATAAGCAGAAGAAAAGAAAAATAAGACTTCAAACTACTAAAAGATACACGGACCACATTCATCTAATAATATACATGCTAATGTCGAAGCTGTTTGTCAAACCACATTAGATATAAATATATCCCAACACAAAAGGTTCTTTGATCATGATAGATTTAGTGAATTACATGCATTTATCAGTGTTATACGACCTGATTCAGCGTGTGATGGACACACACACAAAGATGGACACACTCTAGACTTAATCATCAGTAGGGGTCTCAACATTTCATCAGCTGTTATTAAAGACATAGCACTATCTGATCACTTCTGTATTTTCTTTGATATATTGATCTCTGCTAGCACTGAATCTAGATCTGTCTCTGTCAGAAGGAGATGCATTAACGAGAACACAAGTGAACTATTTATGGAGGCGATATCTTTAACACCAAGCATTTCTGCAGACTCTGTTGATATTCTCATTCATTCCTTCAACTCAAAAGTTAAGAATGTTATTGATGATATTGCTCCAATAATAGTCAGTGTAGCAGCCCCTTGGCGTCGACAAACGAGACAGAGAGTTTTGACGGGTGCTTAATCTTCTTTATTTCGCTCGCTTTGAGCGCCATTAACCGTGACTTCGATAAACGTTGTATTGTAGCACCGTGAAACTACAAAAAGAAACAATATACTCATAAATAAAAAACGTATGTACAAATGACAGATTACTTAAACAAATACACATTTACAGATACCCAAAAGGCAAATAAATTATTACATACATGAGAAATTAACCAAAAGAGCGACAAATAACACGTGCCATACGAAATTATATATTACTTTAAAATACAACATGCAAAACACACAATAAAGACACATACCTCGCTCCGCTTGCCAAAGGGTACTAGATGAACCAAAACGTAAAGTGCATCCACTTTTTACAATATATATTTCAAACTTTTGTAAACGCCATGTGAGAACCACAATGTGCTCCTCATCCGCACCTCTTTCTTCTACCTGCGTTACAGCTTACGTTACGTAGAGAGCGTGCGCACACACAACACATTTAAAGTGACACACACATACATATTTTTGCGGTCATTTACAGTCAGTAAGAAAACAAACAGACAGAAATCAGTTTGGAGAAGATCAACAGCAGTTCAGACGATGAAAAGACAATGCAGAAAAGACGAAACTTGAAATTCACGATAGCATCTATAAAGACAGCCTTCATGCTTTTAATGTGAAACTAGCCACAGCTAGACAGAATTTCTTCTCAAACCTTATAAACAGTAACTTAAATAACACTCGTACTCTTTTTGTCTCTGTTGAGAGACTGATAAACCCCTCAAGTCAGATTCCCAGTGAAATATTAAGTTATACGTGGTTATAAGTTATAAACTAAACACGTTTAACTTTTGTTGTTGTTTTTACCACTAGCAATGGAGTCATTGTTACACCGCACACTTTATTAATGTCAGGACTGTCATTTTGGTCTGGTTTATTCCTGGTTATGTCAGTATTCCTGACACTGGTGTATATTGTTATTGTGTGAACGTGTGTGTGCTCTCGTCTGTGTGTTGAAACTACACTGGGCTTCATTGTCTTGCACTTCTGACAGACTGACCAGAAACTGTTTAGACATCTCAAACCCTTGGAGCACTGGCCGGAGAGACATTGCTTACAGGCCACCATCAGTTTGTAGAGGCTTTGGGCAATCGAGTAGCAGTTATTGTGGACAACTTTTAAATTTGCATTAAATCTCAAAGCTGGAGCACAGACATTTCTAAAATACCTGCATTCACCAGAGGACGCAGCTGGATGCAGAAGATGTGGAGGAAACACGGCAGATAGATCACCTCAGGGTTCATGTGAAGAGGGGGATATACACGTGTATGTATGTGCATTTATATACATATACAGAAATGTACCTTAAATAAACTACTGTTATTTTGGATGCTAGTAATGGTTTTCACAGCCTTACATTAAATGTTGCCTATGCATGAACAGCATTATCATTGTTATGCATATTGCATACCACCTGTTACAACAATAAATGGCAAAATTGATCAATTCTGTATCTCATTATTTGTGCATCACATTGAGGTAAATGTGTACAGTTTACAGTAAGGTATATAAAACCAGGACCACAGGTAAGACAATAAGTTAAAAACTAAATAGAAAAACACTTATTTAATTTATACATTTAGTGCACTTGTAGTGCTAATACAACAGGAGTAACTTGTAACAACAGTGTAACCTTCAAGTATCAAGAACATAGATAATGCAATAAGTGAAGAAAGAAATGGTAAATGGAAAGACAATTATTAAAACTAATTAATTCAAGACCTTTGAGTGAACAACCATTATCTGCTCATTGACACAGAAAATCTGAAGGTCCTGCACTCATCCATATTTGTAAATTGCAGGTGGACCTCGAGAGATTTCACATTTTTTAATTGCTCAGATGTGTAACATTACGCACTGACGCTACAAACAAGGAAAGAAAATACATCGATGAAGATTACGAGCGTTAGTTCATTAAGATCATCAGACCACCCTTCACTGTAAAACCTGACAAGTGACTTAACTCAAACCGTTTGAGTCAACAGATATCCTTAAAAACCTGACAAATTAGGTTTACTCAAACCGTTTGAGGCAGCTGATTGCCTTAAACCATTTAAGTTTGAAAACTAATAGTTGTGAGTACTCTGTACTTAATTCAGTTGAGTTCACTGAAAGAAGATATACGTTGCAATTAAATAATGAAGTGATCAATTGAGTGATAATTGAGCATTAGTGATGAACAGCTGCTGTTAACAAACAGAATCACTGAAGAACTTGTGGAAATCTACCGCTGTATCATTGAGAGCATACTCACAAACTGCATCTCAGTATGAAACAGCAGTTGCTCTGCATCTGACCACAAAGCACTCCAGTGGGTGGAGAAAACTAAAACACCTCCACCCTGGTCAGAAAGACACAGCAGCACCTTTACTTCTTACGGAGCCTGAAACTGCTCAATGGATCACTGACACCCAGTTAACTTCCATCGAGAACATTTATCAGAAGCGCTGTCTGGGCAGGGCAAGAAACATGATCAAGGATGCCTCTCATCTTCACTATGAACTCTTCATCCTCCTTCCATCCGGCAGGAGTTACAGGAGACTACGCTCTCGCACTAGTAGACTCAGGAAGAGCTTCTTCCCCGAGACTGTGACACTTCTGAACTCCACAACACCAATCTAACCTGCTCCTGCTCTTTTACTGCACTCCTCACAGTACTTCTGTACAGAGCACAGGAAACTATTTCTATAAAAATATCATTGCATTACTGTTATTTTGCATAGAATACATTGTTTAACAATACGTTTGAACACTCAATCCAACTGTATTTATTACCACAGCTCTCACGTTCCTGCTGTTCATAATGTGTATATAATCCCTACATTGCTCTGTTCATAATGTGAATATAATCCTACATTGCTCTGTTCATAATGTGTATATAATCCTACACAATATATATAATATATATAATATAATCCCACAGTTACTTTGACAATGCAGTCTCTTCATTACCATAATAAAATACATAAACACTGCGCAGTTTAAATATATAGTAAAATCTGTGCCATTAAGTGTTATCACTGTACCAATGTTGGTTTCAGTTTCGTTTTGTTTTAAGTTAATTTGTTTTGGCTTATCGTCTGTATTGCTATAGCTTCTTATATTCTTAATTCTTGTTCTTTTCTAAATACTGTTAATTAAAATTATCTGTTGTGGAGTGAGGGAACTAAAATAGTCTAGCTATGTAAACTGTAATCCGGTACTGATTCCAAATTACATGACACAAATTATAGTTAGTAACATAATCCATTACATTACACATTTTAGATAATCTAATCAGACTACTTTAGATTACTTTTGACCTAACTTGATTTAAATATGATAATATTCTACCATATTGACATAAAAAATACAAAGAGTAATATATATATATATATATATATATATAATTTCACAAAGCTTGTCAGAACATTCTGTTTTTGCTTCACATTGGGTTATTATTAAATCAAATTATGTGTATGATTATTATTATATAACTAAATGATCTGAAATCATATAAATTATATGTATATTAATTATATAACAAATTAAATAACTCTAATAACAGATTTAGGTTAAATAAAGATGTCAGTCTTTATTTTTTTTCTTTTTAGGAAACAAATCAAAGAAAAAAAAACTAATTCTGTTTCAAATTTTCTGTATGTTGCTCAAAAACAAAATATATATTTTGTCAAGTTTTTTTTTTTTTTTTTAACCTATTCTTTTAAAAATAACACATTTTTTAAAACAAAAAATACGAGTTCACATATCGTACCTAAACACGCGTGGATATCCATATACAACTTTGATTCGCGATTCCCAAACTGACTCAAATGATTCGCGAACCCGCTTTGAACTCCCGAAACGACTCAAATGATTCACGAAACCTCTCCGAACTCCCGAACTGATTCAAATGATTCACGAAACCGCTCCGAACTCCCGAACTGATTCAAATGATTCACGAAACCGCTCCGAACTCCCGAACTGATTCAAATGATTCACAAAACCGCTCCGAACTCCCGAACTGATTCAAATGATTCGCGAACTCGCTCCGAACTCCCGAACTGACTCAAATGATTCGCGATCCTGCTACGAGCTCCCGAACTGACTCAAATGATTCGCGATCCCGCTATGAACCATAGACATATATATAGCTAGACGCCTCATTGGCCGCTGGACCGCACGTCAACGTCGCCGCCATATTGGAGCGGGCAACTCTCATAACTCTCACATCAGGACAGAAGAAAACATACCTGACTCATCGACAGATTGGACACCTACAAACTGTCACACGATAATAAAAACAGATTTCGGGGTGTTATCTTTCACAGGTAAGACTCAGCTGTTCTTCCTCCGATGTTTTTTGGTCATTTTAAACTTTATGTTGACTGCTTAATTAACCACCAGTGTCAGACGATTAATAATATCGCTAGCGTAGTTAGCAGTGAAAGCTGAGACTTTAAGAATTCAAAGTTTAAATGAATTCTTATTACGTTTTAACTTATATTGCCGTCTATATAATAAACTAAATGGTGTTATGAGCACAATATACAGAGTGAGCCCTTTGACTGTCTAGATTAATGATGGAGATAAAGATTCTCTCTTTAATTTCACTACCATTACTTATTTACAAAGATTAAGTGGTAACACTTTAGAATACTAGTCCTTTAGTTAATATTAATTAATTAATTAATGAACATGAACAAACAATGAACAATACATTTATTACTGTATTTATTCATCTTTGTTCATGTTAGTTAATGAAAATACAGTTTTTCATCGTTAGTTCATGCTAATTCAGAGTGCATTAACTAATGTTAACAAGCACAACTTTTGTTTTAAATAATGCATTAGTAAATGTTGAAATGAACATCAACTAAGATGAATAAATGCTGTAGAAGGACTGTTCTTGCTTAGATCATGTTAACTAAAGTAGTTAACTAATATTAACTAATGGACCATTATTCAAAAGTGTTGCAGATTAAGTTTATCATCACTTGATTATAAGGATTTCATTGCTTTTCATAAAACTATGAACTGATTCTATGTATTCTTTTTTCTTCCCTTTTAGCCATTTGCAAACAGGACAAGGACAGTCTTAAAGGGGGGGTGAAATGCTCGTTTTCACTCAATATCCTGTTAATCTTGAGTACCTATAGAGTAGTACTGCATCCTTCATAACTCCAAAAAGTCTTTAGTTTTATTATATTTATAAGAGAAAGATAGTCTGTACCGATTTTTCCCGGAAAAACACGAGCGCCTAGAGGCGTGACGTGTGGGCGGAGCTAAAGAATCACGAGCGCCAGTAGGCTTTTGCGTTGAGAGCATGTGGAAGCTGTGAAACAGATCCAGAGGCTGAAATTTAACAAGAGCAGCATCAGCAAAGGCGGTATGCTATGTGGTATGTACTGAAACTGTATATATTTGCTTAGCGGTTTTGGAAAATGACTAAGTTCCACTTTATGTCGTCTTTTTTTTTTTTTTTTAAGCTGTACATGTGGAAAGTGCAGTTTAATGACAACATCGCATGTTGTTTACTTGATGTGCTTACGCGCTGATAGCTAAGTTAACAACACAGAGATATTTGAAGCAGTTTTACTCACCGCCTGCGTTTCCAACACACGATCGTGACCCTTTTCCGTTGGGACTGCATTATCCTTAAGAAATAAACGACGTGCAATCCGAAATGCAGGGAACAAACAAAAACACTTGCACAACTCCGTTGATGCTCTGTAAAAATAAACTCCATCCACTGGTCCCTTAATGCTGTTTCTCTTTTGGTAATCTGTGCAGGGTTGTCTTGCCCTGGCAACCAAAAACACACTTCTTTTGTGACATTTGGCGACGCTCTCGCTCTGATCAGTGAAGTGTGTTGTGCTCTCAGTGCTCTGCTATACGGGAGCGCGCGCTCTTCCGGCAGACGTGCCTCAGGACCCATATAAGGAAATTCCGCTCCATCTAACGTCACGCAGAGCCATACTCGAAAAAAACTTTCCGAAACTTGTGACAAACCGGAAGAGGTTTTTTTGGAACAAAAATACTCCTTCAAACGTACAACTTAATTTTTGAAACTTTGTCCATGTTTAGCATGGGAATCCAACTCTTTAACAGTGTAAAAAACTCAGTATGCATGAAATAGCATTTCACCCCCCCTTTAAGGAAAGCTGAGGAAAGCTGTTCTCTGCATTTCCAAGAGACAAGACTATTCCTCCCTAGACTAGTGTTGTGTTTGTACTAAACCCAGAGCAGCCCTGAATGAATCGACACAATGACCAGCTCATATTCTAATACTATAGACTGCATTTAAAAAGCTTTGCACAGGCTGTTTAATGCTGATCATGTACTGCGTGTGTCTTTACACAAATACTACATGATTTAAATAGCCTAGAAATGAAAAACACAGGAACTCATAGTGAGTCCAGCTGCAATATCATGATAAACTCATTGTGATGTTGTTATAATTATTATTAATTTTGATTAATATCAAGTTTTTGAGGGGAGCATCTCATATTCTGGTCTGTGATAAACATAACTATACTTTGAGATTTTGTGTGACATTTATATGTGTTAACATACATGGAAAAATAAATCACTGTTTCAAAATGTGTGTGTTTTCTGCATGAGTGTGTGTAATGTGCATTATAGAACATATATATATATATGTGTGTGTGTGTGTGTGTGTGTACATGTATATATTATACATGTATATATTATACTTAAGGAGCTCATTAATTAAACACAATTTGGAACTCATGTCCACAATTTTTTTGTATTGTGTCTGAATTTGATTAATAATTATTACACAAATAGTATTTTAAAATTACATTTCATTTTTTTTTTATTTTACTCTTTAATTTACTATTAATTTATTCTTCATTTTTGTCTATTCTGTATTATTCCACCCTTGATATTACATATTCTTCTTTTGTTAACCTATTGTTGTTCAGTTATTTATTATGGTATTATTCATATTATACAAATAATTTTATACTATTATAAATCTATTATATAGAATATGTTATTGTAGCGTTGTACTCGCTTTTCATATTATTCACTTTACTTTAAGTTGAACTACATGTACTTTTTAATATAACATATCACTTTTCTACTGTGCACTGTATCAGTTCATATTTTCATTTTCACTGATCCATAGCCTCATCAGTTACATGTGTTATTATTTGTTGTGGAGTTCATCTGTAGGCTATAGTGTCACTTTTTGATTTGTATTTACTTGTTTTATTAAATTTTCTCAACAATAGTAAATTATTAGTGATTAAAGATGTATTACTTAGATTTTATCACAGAATTTCAAAGGGAATGAGCTGTGTTCTGATCTGAGGCACGAAAGAGAGAAAAAAAGAAATAAAAATGTTAGGATTGAACACAGAGAAAGCAATAAAACAACTTAATTTAATTTAATGTATATTCAAATTAAATTACATGCATATGTCACAGTTATACTAAATTAACATTAGAATTGTAAACCGAAAATAATCAACGAAATCAAGAAGTTAGACAAATGTGAGCTATCACAATTCCTTACGAAAATTAATAATTTTCCAAACCTAACTAAATAACTGGAGGCAAAGTTTTTAACTGCACGTAGATCACAAACCTGAAATCGATTGATAAATGTGAACGTTATCGTGTTTTTATTCAGAAAAAAAACGCAGCTCCCCGTTTACGTCCATGTATTTTTAAGGCAGTCTTGCCCTCACTAACATGGCGGGGGCGTTGACGTATCGCAGCAACGGCTCAGAGCGGCCAATGAGGCGTCTAGTTATTTATATGTCTATGCTACGAACACCCGAACTGATTTAAATGATTCGCGATCCCCAAACTGACTCAAATAATTCGAACTCGCTCCGAACTCCCGAACTGACTCAAATGATTCGCGATCCCGCTACGAACTACCGAACTGACTCAAATGATTCGCGATCCCGCTACGAACTACCGAACTGATTCAAATGATTCGCGATCCCGCTACGAACACCCGAACTGATTCAAATGATTCACGATCCCCAAACTGACTCAAATGATTCGCGAACTCGCTCCGAACTCCCGAACTGACTCAAATGATTCGCGATCCCGCTACGAACTACCGAACTGACTCAAATGATTCGCGATCCCGCTACGAACTACCGAACTGACTCAAATGATTCGCGATCCCGCTACGAACACCCGAACTGATTCAAATGATTCGCGATCTCCAAACTGACTCAAATGATTCGCGATCCCGCTTTGAACTCCCGAACTGACTCAAATGATCCGCGAACTCGCTCCGAACTCCCGAACTGACTCATGATTCGCAATCATTTCAGAGGCCCATGACTTATAAATATATATATATTCCATTTGTTGTTATTAACATGGAATGCATTAAAAATTACATCAAGGTTTCCCAAACTAGGGTTTGTGACTTTAATAAAAAGCTAATTAATTAAATCATAAAAAATGATACATTAAAATAAATAATTTTAAAGCCAATCAAAATAAAATCTTACTAAAAAAGTTTAACATTTCATTTGTTTACCTGCATGTCATGTGGACATAACCAACATCAGAGAATCATGAACATGCAAATGTGATAATTATTAAAATATATTTTTTTAATCCCAGGGGTACTTCAAGTAAATATATTTGGTGAAAGAGGATCAGATGACAAAAGTTTGTAAATTTGTGTGTTTTAATGTGTTTGAAAGACAAACGTCTTCCAAATACACAGTAATACATGATTAAATAAACTACAGAGTGATGATTCAAATAAAATCAATGTGTTCATCAGTAGTTGATGCAATGTTGAAACACTTCTTAAACCGGAAATGATTTTTATAAATCAATCTTCAAATGCTGCCACTGACAATGCAATGCTGCAATTTGGAAATAGTGGAATAACTATTAGGAATTTCAATGTTATCATATTTTTCTTTGTTTCACCAGTTTTCATATTATAGACAGACTGAGTGTATAAGTCTTTGGTGTTATTTTATATAATAAAAAGCCTAATAAATCAGCACATTACATGAGATTAAATAAACCATGTGTATGAGTCCACATTCTGTTGCTTTGTGTTTACTGGTGAAAGAGCAATACCTGAAACACAAAAGTACATTTCTCAAATAACAACAAACTTTACGATTATAATTTAGAGCAAAAATAATTCTGATCGGTTTAGCCGTTATACAACCTGACTAAAATGCTCATACATTTCGTTGTCTTAAACTTGACTAAACTAAAACAGGACAGGGTTGACTAAATATGATTACTAAAATGTAAATTTGAGTAAAACTAAGACTGAATTAAAAAATGGCTGCCAAACTTAATACTGCTGTGTGGTTAATTAATAATAATCTTACTGCTAAAATGTCAAGTTTTCATTGACTAAAACTAGACTAAAATGTTGAGACTTTCAGTCGACTAAAACTAAACAGGATAAGGTTGACTAAATATGATAAAAACTAACAAGGACATTTAACTGGTTCTACATTATATTTATATACACTTCTTCTAATCTCACACACTATTTAGGATGATAGTATAAACATTGAGACAAAGGGCATGTCTTTATAAATGGAGAACTGAATCATTGACTCAAATGATTCAAAATTCACAAACACGAATCCTTCAGTAACGAAACACTGCTGTGTGTTGCTCAGAGAAGCGTTTGGAAGCGTTTTCATTAACCAAATGGAGCAAAAACAGTCAACTTTGACAATATATAAAATATTGAACTAACATGTATATGAACTACTCATTTCAACGCTTTAAAATGTTAAATTTGGTCGTGTCATGTTGCTTAACTGGGCTGTATGGGTTATGTGTCTTCTGTGTGCAGTTGTGTTCATTTGTTTTGATTTCTCCAGGAGATTCTCTCTCAGACAGACTGTGTGAACTTCAACTGTGATCTTGTTTTTACTGATCCGTAATAAATCACTGTTTACACTGAATGTAATAAAATCAGAAACATCATAGTAGGAGTGAACATGTGACCCGCCACTGATGAAATCCACATATACACACACAAAAATTTTTGAGCCTCATCACTGAAGGATGAAGAATAAACACAACCTGTTTGTTCTTCAGTGTGTTTGGTTCTGCAGGGTTCTAGATCTCTCATGTTCTCTCTGTTCTTCAGTAAACTCTGTCTCTGCAGATTTATCTTCTTCATGATGATTTGATGCTCGTACTTGTAAGCTAATAAAAAAAGTCTTTTTTTATTATTATTAATCTTCTCTTTCATTAATATACAGACACACAAATATATAAGAAAAAAAAGATGCCAAATATAAGCAATATAAGAATTTAAAAAGTGGAAGAATAAACACACTTAGAAATATCATTTTTTCAAATTTGCAAGGTACAAATAAACCACCGCTGAATTGAGTTGAACTGAATGTGTTTTAGTTTTGTGTTTTATATGAAACATGGTTTATCACAGACTAATGAATAAATGCTGTTGTGATAGTTTCATCTTGTAATGTCACAATAACTGATAACCGTGTTGTTTTCTGATCTTCACAGCAATAAAATGATCTTAATGTGTCAATGAACAGATCTGAAGTCATCAGTGTAATGAATGAGGTGAAAACAGGATCTATTATCATGAAATAAAGAGGATTTTGATCAGCTGATAATATTGATGAGTCTCAGACTATAAACACTCATTAAACAAGACATTCAGGATCAGCAGCAGATCAGCTCACTTTATTCTGACTGTTTGCTGATAGAAACACTTCTTTATCAAACATTGTGATTTGTCCTTATGAATCTGAACACATTTCTAATGTTATTTACCGCATTCATAACATCAGAGTATTCCCACATCTTACCATTTTCTATGTAAAGAGTTTGCTCAAAACAAAAGGTGTAAAGAGGATTTTACAACTTCGTGGAAATAGTGAACTACTCACCTTAGAAAACAGCTGACGTCATAGGCTCAGCTCTACTTCTTCTTCTTCAGTGTTTATTTGCGGGTTGCAGCCAAACTGTTGCATTACCGCCACCAACTGGAATAAAGTATGGGTCAGGATTTTGCTTGTAGAAAAGCTTCTTCTTTTTTTATTTGATTGGTGGCTGACAACTAATGTTAAAGGTGCATTAATACCACTTACGAGACTAGACTGTGGAGCAGTGTATGATAAACGTGGACATTTAGAAATTAATCATATTCTTTCCATCAATCCTGTATTTTTTAGGTAAATCATGAGATGTTTGAACTCAAGTACTTCCTTCTTAAAGCTTCTGATCATTAATGTTTACAATGTCTGTCTTTATCATTTGAATCATTTCCCTTCTTTCCTCCTCATATTTCCTCCACTCCAATAACACACGTAACACTGACTCCTCACTGTTTTCACACAAACCTGTTGATGTTTGTCTGTTTTGAACAGTGTCTGATTCAGTCCAGCGTGTCCTATTCTAAGACAGAACAAAACCTCATTTCACAGACTTTCTCCTGAATATTATAAATGATTATAAAAATACATTTTATACACCATCATTTTCGTTTCTATAACGTGTGAATCAGTGACGGCTGGTGCTAAAAAACACTTTTGTGGGTGCACAAACAAACTGAAAAATTAAACTGTTAGTATTGCAGGACTGTAAACAGCCATTTATCAGGTGATTATGTATCATTACTGCTAGATAAATATAACAGTTGAAAAAAGTAGTAGTTTTATTATCAGTATCAGTTTCACACACACACACACATTCTAAACAAGATGGCATCTCTCTGTCCCGACAGAACGGTGTTTTCGTGTTTTATGTCTTGTGAGTCACAGAGTTTTTGTACGTCGTCATCGCGTCTACCTGTCTGTAAGCGCGCATACAGTCGCGAGTTTCTTCTCGATGTCGGCAGAACTGAATTTTTTTAGTTAAACTCTGAGCACGTGGAACGGCTACGGGATCTAGGTCTGCTACGGGGGCCTTCACCATCACCGACCCTCGCTACTGCATCTCGCCCACAGCGGAGGCGCCACAAGCGGTGTGAGAGGAAGCAGAAGAGGGGGAAGCGCGGAGGTATCCAGGCTAGGCTAACGGCTAACCCACACAAGCCATCTATCCCCACCATCGTACTGGCAAACGTACGCTCGTTGGACAATAAACTGGATTACATTCGATTACTACGCTCAACTCCGAGGACTGTAAGAGACTGTTGTGTTTTTGTGTTGACGGAAACATGGCTCAGCAACAGCATTCCAGATGGCGCTATTCAGCTCGATCAGCTGATGTGCTATCGAGCGGACAGAGCTCTCGTCGTGGGAGGAAAAACCCACGGCGGCGGCCTTTGTGTTTACATCAATGACGCGTGGTGCCGCGATACTCTTGTGATCTG
Organism: Carassius gibelio; assembly: GCF_023724105.1. Lineage (NCBI taxonomy): Eukaryota > Metazoa > Chordata > Actinopteri > Cypriniformes > Cyprinidae > Carassius > Carassius gibelio. Next base: position 4,984,776 of record NC_068417.1, on the reverse strand, counting down.
CAAACACTGCTCACCCCTGGTGGAGTTTATGATTGTTAAGTGCCGGCCGTTCTATCTGCCGAGGGAATATACTGCTATACTGCTCATTTCGGTGTACATTCCCCCGTTCAACATCATCAGCAACAGGAACGACGCACTAAATGAACTGTACCAGCACATCAGTGAGCAGCAGACAGCACACCCCGATGCTTTTCTCATCATAGCTGGGGATTTCAACCATGCTGACCTAGAGAGTGTGTTTCCAAAAATAAAACAACACATTAACTTTCCATCACGAGGTAATAACATTTTGGACTTTGTTTACACCACACAGAGAGGAGCTTACAAAGCCCCCCCCCTCCCCCATCTCGGAGCCTCAGACCACATCACTGTTATGCTAATGCCTGCATACAGACCACTCATTAAAGTCGCCAAACCAGTTCAAAAACAGATTAAAGTGTGGCCAGAAGGATCATCAGAGGTTCTTCAGGACTGCTTCAACACAACTGACTGGGACATGTTTAAACAGGCTGCCACATGCAATAACACCACTGACCTCCAGGAGTACTCAGAGACTGTCACCGCCTACATCAACAAGTGTATTGATGATGTAATGGTCACAAAAACCATCACTGTCCGGGCCAACCAGAAGCTGTGGATGACAGGGGAGGTCTACAGACTCCTGAAGACACAGAACACTGCCTTCAGAGCTGGAGATGAGGTGGGCTTGAGAACAGCCAGGGCCAACCTGTCCCGTGGCATCAGAGAGGCTAAGAGACAGCACTCCAGGAGGATAGCCCATCAATTCAGTGACAGCAGAGACACTAGGAACTTGTGGCAGGGGATACAGACCATTACGGACTACAAGCCCCCACCAAGGACCTGGTGGGGAAAACTCCTTTTTGTGGAAGCGTTCTCCACACAACAACAAGCAGAAACATGACAACTAAACTCTAAACATTCACAGCGTTTTATTATAATAGGGTTTACAGTGTATGGTAACAGACACTTAAAAATATATGTTTTATTGAACTAAAAAATATTAAGTTACTTTGACTTAAACATTTCAATGTTTTTAAAGTGTGTGTATGACAGTCCCAGTCATATTTGTTTGTCCTGCTCGCTATCTGAAAAAAAAAAATCATACTAATATGCTGATTTGCTGCTCAAGCATCAAAGTTCATTAAGTTCATTTGCTGACCATTTAGATTCATTAATAAAACTAAATGGCCATTGCTTGGATTTAATTTATATCCAAATGAAATCCTGAATGACACACTACACACTGTGCATACTGTACTCTAGATACTCACCTGTCTGGTGTATGAATATTATAAGATTATTTGATTAACATCTGAGTCTGAGCTCTCCGTTGTGAGGAAAGCTGACAGTTGACTCATGAAGTGTTTGTCTGTTTAAGTCGAGCATTATCCAGAGAAGATCTTGACTTCACTGATGATTAGCTGTTGTTCTTACACCCTCAACAGAGAAAACATCTGGACTCAGACAACTAGACTCCAAGATCAACAAGCAGAAAACAGAGATGATAACACTGAACACCTCAAACCCCTCAGCAATTAAAGTACAGGAGCAGACCTCTGTAGAAATGAGGAGTTTGTAGACCTGGACTTCATCATTAGACATGATGGAGGACAGACAATGACATCAAGAGACGCATTAGCAAGAGCAGAAACAGCTTTATAACACTGAACAATATGTGGAGGTCCAACACTAGAATGACTCTGTATCAGAGCTGTGTCCTTTCCACCTTACTTTACAGATCTGAATGTTAGAGAACGACAGAAGCACTTTACCTAACTATCAACTTTCCACATGATGAACCTCCAGAATCCTGCAGATCTTCTGCTCCAAAACATCTCTGACCAACAACTATCATGCGGCGCAATTAAGAAAGTACAGCACTTTTAGAAATATATTAACTGATTAAAAAAAAAAAAAAGACTTTTGACTTTTTGGCTGACTTTTTTTTTACCTGCTGTACATATAATGGGAACATTTCTGTTATTATGCATTAGCTATTTATGCTTTATGTTTCATGTCTACAAGTTAGCCTGTATTTAAAACAGTTTAATAATACTTAAAACAGACAAGTAAACTTTTCACTTGTTTTTAACTGTATGTGGCATTTAATTTACATGAAAATATAAAAGGGTTAAAAATAGTAAATGTGTTTGAGTATTTAGAGGAGAGTGAAAGACACAAATGCTGTTAACTTGTGAAAATGTTTAGTTGATTTGATGAAGGAGAGACTCCATCCACAGAACAAAGACTATATACTGGATATATGTACATTAACAACAGACACACAACTAAATAGAAAGTAAAACAGAATAATAATGTGCCGAAAACATGAGAAGTTTCACACATTGTAGATTTGCTTTATATCTTGTGACACATTTAAGTGCTGCACTTGACAATCACATTGAAACATTTGAATCATTATGAATGAGTTTAATAGAAATATTATTAAACTGAAGAGCCAGACAGACTCATCTGAGCTTGTTCCTCCTCTGTTCCAGCTTTACATTAAACACAATGATCATCTGCTTGAATACTAAAGCAACATTAATCAGTCAATATCATGTTTCTAACACACATGCTGCATTATTTGATTGTAAAGTCTGAGTCTCTTCACCTGTATGGATCACATTTACACATTTATCACACATTTATTTCTCCTCATAGACACAGTAGTGAAGCTCTTCAGTGGATCTTCAGCTGATGTTTACCGCTCCTCTCAAGATCACTTCACTTTATGAGATACTGCATTTAGCAGCTTCTGGTGATTTAACTCCTTCTATACTCTAAGATTGAACAGAAGAGAAGATCATCAGAGTTCAGTGGAACAAAGTACAAAATAGTAAAAATGTAAAAATATTAAAAAAATATTTAATAAGTGTGATAATGCAGATGCAGCACAGAATAAGTCTCTTCAGGAGGACACAAGTCCTGATCACCCTGTCGGGTTTATTCTGTGATAACAAGCGGCTGGAGGTACATTATCTCTTACAGAAAGTAAGTGTAAAGTAATGTGACGTGTTGCTTGTCAAAGTAAAAACACACAAGAGACAGAGACATTGATCATGTGATGCTGGACGACTGTGAGCTGAAGCTGAATCTGCTCTGATTTTACCAGCGTTTTCCTACAATCTGAACAAATCTATTTCAAACTCTAATGATTCACTATTACTGATCTCATTAATAAAGCAGCTGTTGCTGTAGAAAGCTGTGACAGTCTGCTTTTCATCTCTTTCCTCCTTTGTGTTCAACATTTTTATCAACTTTACATTTCATTCTGACACAAACCCTTTGAAATAAAGCTTGAGGATCATTTGATCAACTCTTTTCACTAATATCTGAAAGTATATATTTGTTCACATATCAGAGGTAAATGAATCTCTTTAATATCACAAAGTGAAGTTTACTCACCTCAGTTTACAGTTTGAGTCTTGTAGCACATCAATGAGCTTCTGCTTTGAGTCTCCAATCTTATTATATCTCAGATCAAGCTCTTTTAGAAACTGCAGAGCTTTTGTGTTTGTCAAAGACTGAGTTAAAGAAGAAACATCTGTAATGCCACAGTCATAAAGACTAGAAAGAGACAAACAGAGGAAGAGAGATCATCTTACAAACAAATCATTAAGATCAAGAATCTTTCACAAATATAATGTGAACACATTCATCATGAGATATTGAGTATAAAGTGTTTTGTTCAACTCTTATGTGCTGTTCGTTTGGGGACGACACTCGTGCTGTTTGGGCTCTCCAGAGAACACAGCCAACAAAAGGACTTTTTGTTAAAACATGTGTCATTTATTAATGTTTTTACTCTACATTTATGTAGTTTTTTTAAGGATTTATGATATTTTGTAAATTTATAAACTGTATTAATTAGAAAAATATATTTTAAATAGTTTTTATATAAAAAGAGCTTTTTATGTAAAATTCAATTTATAAAAGACCCTCATTCCTAATTGTGATTAATGTGGATAACATGGCGTGTGTGTTTCCTCCATCGTGGATGTGCTGGAGTCTCTTCAGATTGTGTGTGTTATCTGTGTTGTGACGGACATTTTGACTAATTATGTAACATCATTTATATGAGAGTTTAATCATTCTGCATTGTGCACTTCATCTTTGTGTATTTTGTGTTCTGAATTGTGGTGGATTTATTGATTTTATTTGATAAATTAAGAAAAAGTATTGATTTGATCATTTCCTCATTCATTTCAATGTGGGTCTCCAGAGACAGACTTTTTTCACACTAACACACAACCAGATATCAATCCAATTTAATTTTCTATTTGTAGATCTACCAAGTGTTGACAACTGTACAAAGTCTCATGTCATTTAGATAAAGGGAACATTAGTTTGTATTTCAGCAAACATCATTTGGGGTCTCAAAAGACCTTGAACAGCACATAAGAGTTAAACAAAGTGATTTTCATCATTTTGATTCTTGTCTGTGAATGTTACTGACCTCAATCTCTCCAGTTTACAGCGTGAATCCTTCAGTACGTCACATAAGTGATTCACTCCTGTGTTTCTTATTTGATTCCCACTCAGGTCCAGTTCTCTCAGGTGTGATGGGTTTGATTTCAGAGCTGAAGTCAGGATGAGACACTGTTTCTCTGTAATACTGCAATAACGCAGACTGAAGACAGAAAGAGAAAACACAATGAATCAGACACGTTATGTTCATGTGTGAATAATTCATCATGTGTTAACACCATACAGTGCAATATTTAAAATGTTGCTGAAACCTGAAAACAATAAATAAATAATTACACAGCCATAAAAACTAGGATATTGAGGATATTAGTTACATTTCAAGTCTAGAGAATCTTTAGTCAGACCAAAAAAAGAGGTTTGTGATTTATAATGTAATTAAGATACAGGATCAACTACAGAAGCATCTTAAAAATAACATTAAAATGTTCAAATTTATTTTAAATGCAACAAATAAAGAAAATTCTGTTCAGAAATGAAAATTTAATTCAAGATATTTTAAGATTGTAGATTACAGTCAACAAGTACAAGATTTTGTGATCATATTTTGTTCTTATCGTGATGCATGTCTGAGTGAAACACCTTTAAAAACAAAACTGCAGGTCAGGAATTCATGAGTTTTTGATGAGAAGCTGATAATACTTTGCTATTCCTGTGATCTCATGAGACTGACAGGTTTTCCCTCCTTCACATCATCAGACGAGAGAAGAGATGTGTTTATGAGAGAAAGTGATAGTTATTTTCATTAAAGGTGCCATATGCAAAAATTGAGGTAAAAATATCCATAACATGACCTACACGCATCAAAAGAATGAGAAGAAATAAGGGCGATGATGTCATTAAAAAAATGTCAAGTGATAGTGCTGCAGAGATATCAACCTTAATTAGCATTAGCATTACTAGCCCTGGCCCGACAGGTGTCGTAATACCAGTTTCGGCCATGGGAGGCAGTATGCGGGCAACATAACCACCAGCCAACCTGCAATACACAAATAACTCACACGGCTTGTTGGCGTGCCTGAACCTGATGTTCAGTTGTGCGGAAAGTACAGCCCACTACTTCATTTCAGTTCAGGGAAGAAAGAGAAAAGATGGCTAAAGCCCTTGGCAAGAGACCACCACCCGCTACAGGGAAACAACCGCGCTCGGAATCACAAATCAAATCCGTTAAGAATACCAGAGTAAACATCGGCACTGCTTTTAATCGCTGGAGACAACTGATGGACCTGAAAGAAATGAGGTTCGACTCTGAACTTGCAACATTTCTTTTGGATTGGTAAGTTAGATGCTGTTAGTATTTCGCTAGAAGTTTGTTTTATATGTTTGTGTATTTGTTTTCGGGAAGTTATAACATAGAAATGTATCGAAGGCTGTTTGATAAACGTGCTAATGTTAGCGATGGCTAACCGTAGCTGCGTTTGATAATTAGCTAGCTATAACTTAACGTTACCCATTTTATTATATCATAACTAACCAGCTCTGTCTAGTATGTTGGTCTCCGTGTCCTCTTTGCTTCGTGGTTTTTCTGTGCGTGAGAAAATTGATGTGTGGCGTGAAAGCGTGTGAAAAGAGTGAATTGTGTGTGTCTAACGGTGAATGCTTGAGAGTTGGCACATTATTTCCCAAGCAGAATAAAGGACAGGTTGATTATTGCTGATTTAGCGTTTGTATTAATCTATGATGTGTCCCTGTTTGCCTACAGGGACATAAAAAAATAATTAAAAGTGATACGTGGACCAAGGTGTCTGAGATTGTTCATTTTAAGTAAAGGATCATAATATTTCGTCCACAACAATATTTAATGAGGTTATAACTCCTTGTGGTTAGTCTGCACGAGATCAACAAGCTTTAAATACAAAATAAGCATTTGATCTACGTTAGAGCGTCTGAGCGCTCACAAATCTTTCTGCGGCGTCGTGAGCAGAGCGGCAAGAGCGATTTTTGATGCTCTCGACGCCGGCGGTGTGTACGCACAGTTAGGCTTCGGCTATGGCTGTACTGTTGTTGTGAAGGTAGGGGCGGAGCATAGAGACTATGCCGTTTCTCGTTTGGTACTCTAGAGTAGACCAATTCACTTTATTGAGGCATACTGCCCCCATCTGGTATGGAATGTGGAGTATGACTTGATTTTTTTTGCCAAACATTACAGATGGCACCTTTAAAGATCACAAGGGTACATTCATTTTGGAAATAAATGATGTATCCTGATAAATTAATCTGACTGTAAGTGCTGTAGAGTATAATGATACTAACTGTAGTTTCTCCAGCTTGAATTGTGTGTTCATCAGTAGATCACTGAGGTGTTTCACTCCAGAGTCTCCTAGTAGTTCATTCACACTCAGGTTCAGTTCTCTCAGGTGTGATGGGTTTGATTTCAGAGCTGAAGTCAGGATGAGACACTGTTTCTCTGTAATAGTGCAATAACTCAGACTGAAGACAGAAAGAGAAAACACAATGAATCAGACACGTTATGTTCATGAAGTCACAGCAGAACAACCTTCATCTGTCAAACACAGCATCTTAATCTACATTGAGAGAAAGAGAGAATATAGAAGAAAACTATTTAATAAAGTCACAATGTCTTGATAAAACAAAAAACAGAGGAAGAGTGTCTGAATATCTTTGGATAATTTTCCACAATTTGGTCTTCAAAACAGAAAAACAAACAAGTTGTTCATTTAATCAAATAATTGACACTTCTCATGATTTATGTACAATTTCTCCTGATTCTTGATAGAAATACAATGAAGTTTTAATTCCCCACAACTTTGTGTGAAAGGAGTTAAAATCTTTCATATCTTTTTATTTCTGTCATATAATTCTTATTTCATCTTTTGTCTAAAACTGATCATATTGTCTAAAATAAAAGTCCTGACTGCTGTGTATTTGTGTTTAAACTGATTCTGGTCTGAACATCACTACAACGTAAATGCATTCGCTCTGCTCTGTCCAGTGACTTGATCAGCTTTGCTACACAGATTCAACTTTGCACATCTAAATAAAACTGTAGGTTTGTCTGTGTGTGTAGATGTGAAGTACAGTAATATTTCTCTGAAACAGGTCAGACTGAAGAAGCAATGCCTGCACAGAATAAAGCCCAGTCTGGACCGGTTCTGTTCAGTTGTGTTACACATTCATTAATCTGGTGTTTGATGACAGAGAGATGATATGAAGCCTTGTAAGGTGATTATAATCCACATCAGATCTCAAACAGAAGTTATTTCAAACACTCGCTGCTGTCTGAAAGTGAGATCTGAGCTGTTATTATTAATATCTTTAACTTTATGAAATGATCCTCAGCACTGATGCTCTCCAGACGCAGAGAAACCCCACCTTCATTCATAACCTCCTCTAACCTAAACTCAGAGACCCAGTTGTCCAAAAAACCCTGGCCGTTGTCCCAGAGGAAGACCCAGAAGTGACAGTGGAAACCAGACTGACTAATTTTCAATTCGTCTTCAATCCTCAGTTTGTAGTCCGTAAACATGAACACATTCAGCAGTCACAGCAGAAGCTAGAGACTAAATTTAACTGAAGTCTATTCAAAAGTTGTATGAATCTATTCTAAGCTGTATTAAAGGCAAATTATGGTAAACACTTTAATAAAATACTGGCTATTTCACATTATTTGTTGTTCACATTATTATTGTGTTCACATTATTTTCTCCACCCCTGTGCACTTAAAGGGATAGTTCACCCAAAAATGAAATTTACCCCATGATTTACTCACCCTCAAGTCATCCTAGATGTATATGAATTTCTTCTTTCAGACAAATATAATCAGAGTTATATTAAACATGTCCTGGCTCTTTTAAGCTTTATAACGTGGGGTTGGACTCAAATGAGAATTAAAATAGACGACTGTAACATTACTAGTCATGTAACATGTGAAATGATGTAAGATACTCACTTCAGTGTGTTGAGTGTACAGTGTTTATCCTGCAGTAGAGCAGAGATCTGATTCACTCCTGTGTCTCCTAGTTTACGTCCACTCAGATTCAGCTCTCTCAGGAGTAACGGGTTTTTACCCACAATTCCAGTCACATACTGACAGCCTTCATCTGCAGCAGGACCCAAAAACCTGCAGAAGAGAAGATGAAGCTGGAATCAATTCAGTGTGCATCGCATCACAAAACATTTAAAGATTATCAAACACTGTTTGTAACGAAAAGCTCTAGTTCAAGTTTAAACAGTTGAACATTTAAATATATATTTTTTTTTTAGAAAGACAAAAGTCAAAAGTAAATTTAAAAGAAACTCGGGCAAAAGCTCACTAGATCATGATTCTCAAGCATCTGAAGATATTTCTGGCTTTTAAGCAGGAGATGAGGAAAGTTAGCAAAAAGGATAACTAGCTTGTGACAGCTAAGCATTCATAGTGATACATTTAATTGATCTTTTGATGCTGGCTCTTCCTATTATCAGGGCCGGCGGTGCCCTAAGCACAAATGCTTGGTGGTGCCCCCCTCCCCAACCAACCAACCAACCACCCACCACCAACCAAAGAAATAACTACCATTCAGAATTTCTTAGATAGGTTCTCTTTACTTCCAAAATAACTGCTGCAAATGAATAATTGGAACTGAACAATGTGAACACAGAAAGTTAAAAGTGCAAAAAAGTTTAGTGCAAATAACAGTATAAGTGTATGAATTTTATGAAGTATGAATTTTAAAGTGCACATTTTAAACTGCAAATAACCATGAATAACTGCACAGTAGAAATTACTCAACAGAGGGACTACATCTCTATAAAGAGACCGTTCTGCTATTCTATAGAACTATATTAAAGATTTTCACTACCATCAGTTGTCAGAGGCCCTACAGAGGCACACGCCTACATTTCCTAGCTGCAAAATCAGCTATCAGCAGTGTTGGGAACATTACTTTAAAAAAGGAATTAGTTATATTTACTCACTACTTGTTCCAAAAAGTAACTGAGTTTAACTGAGTAACTGTATTACTCTATAATAAAAGTAACTCGTTACCAGGGAAAGTAACTATTTGCGTTACTGCAAAAAAAAAAAAAAAAAAAAAAAAAGTTGCTACATGTCAGATAATTTGTACTTCTTTTTTTTTTTTTTTTTTTTTGCAGTTTTTTTTTGCAGTTTTTACAAGTCAGTTGAAATGTGTAGAACAGACAGGTACATAACTTTCAATATTTATTGCACGTCAACAGACAGCAAGAGTTTTATCCTGCACTTCAAGTATTATCTTAAGAAAGGGTGTACACATTACATGCATGTTCTTGCCTTTGACCACAATGATTTTGAAGTAGTGCTTATATCTTCACCTTGAAAATGCCAACTTTTCATCGGATTGCTCCTGACTCACCATCTCGCCATCTCTGCTGCAAATCTCTGTGTAGCTGTTGCGTGTGTGTGTGTGTGTGTGTGTGTGTGTGTGTGTGTGTTTGGCGCCGCTGGCCGGCATGTGTGTAAAAACACTGGCTCTGATTGGCTACCATGAAACACATGACTCTCCCTTAGCCAATCACAACCGCTTATCTCGTCATTAACCCACCTGCTCACTTGCTGTGTGAGCCAGGGGTGCGTTCGGATTACAAACAAAGTTTATTCAATCAATGCATAGTAACGCACCGCATTTAACGTTCAAATAACGTTAACGGTGTTGTAACAACGGGAAAAGTAATTAGTTAGATTACTGCGTTACTGAAAAAAATAACGTTGTTACCTAAAGCCGTTCTTTTAAAACTAACATTTTTATTTAAAACATTCCCAGCCGGCACATGACCGACCTTCAACGTTGAAATATGGTTGAAATAAGGTCAGTTGTGGTTTCAACGTTGAAACAACGTTGATTCAACGTTTAAAGCTGAATGGTTGAAAAACATCCAGCACATGACCAACTTTCAATGTTGAAATATGGTTGAAATAAGGTCAGTTGTGGTTTCAACGTTGAAACAACGTTGATTCAACGTTTAAAGATGAACTGTTGAAAAACTTCCAGCACATGACCAACTTTCAACATTGAAATATGGCTGAAATAAGGTCAGTTGTTTTAATGAAACAACGTTAAAAATGTTTAATGCTAAATGGTAGAAAAAGGTTAACAAGCTTTTAAATTATTTATATTAAATTATTTAAATTAATTATTTTAATAGCATTTTAAAATATTTTAGTCATGATACCTATTCTAAAATCTAAAGGTATATGTTAAATATTATCATCATTAACAACAATAAAACTATATACATTTCGCTGCTTTATCACACTGAAACAACTCCCATTGGTAGTTTTGTTTTATTACTTCTATCATGATTGGTTAATCTGGCTGTCATTCAGGAAACTGGACAATGAATCGGTTCGCGCCTTTCTACATTTAAAAATATGACCGTTATTGTTGTCTTTCTGTGAGTGAGGCGGCTAACTGTGAGCTGCTGCTCGTTATAACTGACTGCTCTATCGGTCCCGAATTATTTCATATTTGCCTGTACATTTTTTATTTATTTTGAGCGAATTTGAGTCGTGACATGTCAATGGAGAACAAAAACTGTGAACACAAGAAGGGTCAGGTGTTCTGCGAGGTCCTGAAAACATCCTGGCAAAATGAGGTAAGAAAATCGCTAACGTTATCTTTATTATCTTTCGAAAATAGTAAAGTATTACCAGAGTTTACAAATGGGTAGTTTAAAGGACATGTAACCTGCAGACAAATAAATACCCGTGTGTCTATTTTTGCATTGCTTTATCACAGCTGATCAAGTTAGGTGCTCACCTAATGTGTTGCTGGTAAGAGAGATTTAGAGATGGTTTAGAGATTTTCCCATATTTTCCTGATATGTATCCCATGCATTAGGTGTGTATGTTTGTATTCTTATAATAGTTTCAAAGTGTTTTCTGAAACATATAAGTGCAAATGTCGGTATTTAAATAATATAATTTTAATGAATTAATGAAAATGAATAAATAAATAAAAGGATTGTTTAAAGCCATGGTTCTCAAAGTGTCAGGCCCCCTCTAGTTGTTATGCAGGTGAATCACTAAATTAAACTAATTAATGTTAATACATTTTAACTTAATCTTTGAGTAAGTTTTTTTTGCACATTTAAGTATGTTAGAGTTAAAGTACAGTACAGTTTTGTAACTTTTGTTACATAATTACATTTAAAATTACATTTTAATTTAAACTTTTTTTATTTATTTACCTGTGTATGTAAGCACAGTTGTAGTGTTAATGTTCAAACATGGTAAAGTGTCTGACAACAATAAATATTCTTATTAGAATAAAACTGCCTCATTTTTTAACTGTAGAGCTGTAGCTGAATAGTTTGGCCTACTACGCTGCTGAAATGTAATGTTGGTCATTATGGTGCAACTTAATATTTAATAACAAATATTTTCTGAAGTGGTACTTGGTATAAAAAGTTTGAGAACCAGTGGTTTAAAGAAATGGTATAATATGAAATCCTGCTTTTTAAGAACTTTTCAGTAAACCATTTCTTCTTTCCCCTTGTAGAGTCATCAAGGATCCAGCTTGTTCTTGAAACATTGGTAAGAAATTGTTCTTCTGCTACATTGCACTGTCACTTCTGCTAGAGATGCTTTGACCTTTTGTGATAGGTTTTGATTGTGCTTAGTTTAATAAAAATTTACTGAATTAGATTTTACTTATTTTACTACACTGTATTGCTAGTGTTCTGATTAAAACAGTGTAACTGGGGGCTCTGAAAACACTGTTTGTGAATAATTTGTTAATATTGTACATTTTCATCTGAATACATTAAATAAGTGTTTAATGAATAGTGTTGTCCACTTTGTTTCCAACCTCACTGTTACTGAACTGTAAAGTGAAAATATTGTGTGATTTATTTTGCATTCAGTTTTCAGTTAAATATATTTCACAATATCAAAGTTATTGTCAAACATTGTGAACATACCTAAACTCACTGGTTAAATCTTATGTGCCCTCCAGAAGTTTGCACTCTGCAAGTGAACGACGCCTTGTGGTGCCATCCCAAAGAGGTTCAAAATCACTCTCTCGGACCTTTTCCTGGACTGTGCCCAGCTGGTGGAATCACCTCCCCATCTCAATCCGAACTGCTGAGTCTTTACTCATTTTCAAGAAACATCTTAAGACTCATCTTTTTCACCAGAACTTAACCAACTAATGCTAGCACTTTTCCTTCTTTTCTTGTCTTTCATATTAAAAAAAAAAAAACCTGGCTATGCGTTCTGTACTAGACTAACTGAGACTTGTCATGGCACTTGTATACTGTTGTTGTTCGCTTGTACACCTGACTGCTTCTGTTCTTCTCATTTGTAAGTCGCTTTGGATAAAAGCGTCTGTTAAATGATTAAATGTAAATGTTTATACAGGACGGTACAGAAAGTGCACAAGTGGGAGAGAGTGGAGGGGACGGCGTCAGAAAGGACCTAGCGCTGGGACACTTTCAAGGATCACCCGAAGCACAACCACACTGTATACACTAAGGCTGCTGGTTCTAACATTTTAGAGTGCCCTGCGGTAGAAATCTCATTCTGCATTCCCCACGGTAAAGAAGACACAGTCCGGGGGGGTTCCCATTAGAAATCAACTGGTTGAAGGTTCCCTGCTCGTACTGTGCAACACATTTTCACGGCACAAATGTGCACAACTTGAAATGAGACACATTACTAAAACATGTTTTTGACAGAAACTGTAGTTTTACACCAAAATAAAAGATCCAAGGGTTTGTCTTGTAAGTGCTGAAAAAAATATGCATTTTTGTGCCAAATTATTTTACAAAAACCTTTAAATATTATTGTATTTGGATTGTTCTACTACCTGTTTTTAGCATTACCTCCATGCATACTCTGCATAATAAAGTGTGGGATTATTTTCATCTGTTTTATACAGTATGTTTCCAAAATTTAACTGCTGTTTGACAATTTTGAGCATGTGGTAGTTTATTGAAGTTGTTTGTAAAGCCATTGCTTCCAGTCATTAGATTTTTAGCCTTGCATGTACATTGTTTATCTAAATGCCAATCTAGGTGTATTTACACACGGTGCAAGGTACGACGGGGAAACAACGTCGTGTTATCAACGCTGATTAACTTTTCAAAATCAACACCTCATTCAGCTTTCATCCCAGGGCTGCCGCACGACCCTAATTCACCCATAATGCAGGTGAGACGGTGAAACCGCGTCGCGATTTCAACGGTGATCCAATTTGCAAAATCGAAAGGTTATTCAACGTTGATTCAACGTCGGGATTTCAACAGTGAATCAGCGTTGTGATTTCAACCGTACATCAACGTCACGATTTCAACGGTGAATCAACGTCGTGATTTCAACGTTGATCCAATTTGCAAAATCGAAAGGTTTTTCAACGTTGATTCAACCATGGTACCTGACGTTGTTTCAACGTTGAATCAACGTTGAAATGCCGGCTGGGTTGTCTTACCTGCAAGCGACGCACGAGCATCATCCCGCTCCGCTGTCTCTTCTTTTTTATTTTTTCCGCCCTCAACTCTTTTCGAGGCCATGTCTGAGTTCGGTCTGCCAAATTTGACATTGATTGAGGCATAATCGAACAGACCACTGGGAGGTGGGGAAGGGGGGGCACCAGAGGGAGACTGGCACAGAGATTCACCTTTTTCTTGACTAATTTGGTCTAGGCCTATATTACGTTTGTATTGCTTTTGTATATTAACAAGCTTTTAGAAATATTTTATTTGTTATTTATTCTAGTAGCCTATTGTGATGATTTTTTCACGACCCAGATTTTTTGGTGCCCCCCAAAGCACTTGGTGCCCTACGCGCAGTGCGTGATGTGCGTGTGCGGAGCGCCGGTGTTCTGTCTAGAGTCTGTGTTCTGTCAGATTTTCCTACCTCCCACCAAAACAGTGGGTAGTACAATTCCACAACGAAAATTCTACTGTAAAGTTATGATTTATTAATGTCTACACCTACCACAACCCTAATCATACCCTTACAGTACTGCAAATACAGTAATTATGTGTTATATTCGCGGTTGTAGCTAAAAGGGATACAGTTACAGGAAACCAACAATAAATATTATTTTCTACCAATTAGATTGCGTTTTTATTAAAGTCTACACCTACCCCAGCCCTAAACCTACCCTTACAGTAATGCAGATACATTAAATATCGTTGTTTAGCATAAGACAAAGGACGCGATATTGATGTGCGCGTGCGCAGTAAACCCGCGTAGGAAAATCTGACAGGGTAGGATAAAATGTCAGGACACCGGCCCTGCCTATTATTATGTAGCAGAATTCACCAAACACTGTATAAGTATATATTTAAATCGTTTAGGTGTGTGTGTCTGCTGCGCACTGACGACACATGTATCTGATCCAACACAAAATATAGCCTATTTCTTTATACACGTAATTATTCAGGAATGTTTAAATATGAACCTATTAGTATCAGAAATTGATTTGAATATACAATGAATAATACAATAGCTTCTGTTAATATTGTTCTTTACTAAAATGAAAAGCTTAATTTATATTTTATATACAGTATATTATAGCTTAATTTCATGTATGTACTGTCTGTATTCAGTTATTATCTGAATAAATTATGGTGTTTATAATTTTAATGTCCTGATTGAGCAACATCTATTTCAGACTAGAGGTCTTCACAGTGCACCCGAGACCCGTCGACCCGAATGGGTTCGGGTCTATATTTTAAATCATCAGCCGGGTCAGGTCTGAATCTATTACCTCGGGTCCCGGGTCTGTTTAACATTGTGTGTAATGCCCGTGCGATCATCAGACTCGGGGAACACCCGGCTGTGATCAGAAACTGCTTGTTTTTTTGTAACTTGCCACTTGTAAAATTAGGAAAAGAAAAGTGGGAGACAAAAAAAAAAGCAATCTCTCTTTCTCTCTCTCTTTCTCTGACGTTACAAGCAGAGCACACAGACAGACTCAGAGTTAATGCAAGTGCACACACGGTAATAATGCTTGCAGACTTGACAGACTCATATTTAATATATTTCAAATCAGCAACTAAATCTGAGGTAAACTGTCCCATGAATGTTTTCTGTGAGGCTCAAAATCAGTTGAAAAGCATATTTTAAATCATCAGCCGGGTCAGGTCCGAATCTATTACCTCGGGTCCCGGGTCTGTTTAACATTGTGTGTAATGCCCGTGCGATCATCAGACTCGGAGAACACCCGGCTGTGATCAGAAACTGCTTGTTTTTTTGTAACTTGCCACTTGTAAAATTAAGAAAAGAAAAGTGTGAGGCAAAAAAAAGCAAGGTTTCTATGGCAACCAGTGAGGGACACAATGACTTCGACAGCCAAACCGCGCTTTACATTTTCTCCCATTTTTATAATAATATAAATGAACAGTTTAATCAAAGTTTTAGTGGTCAGATTCAGACTCGAAGCAGAGCAGAGAGCACAGAGATGATAGACAGAGCAGCCATGGCACTGAACGAGCGATCGTTATTATAGTTCAAAAGGGCAAACAGTCGAAGTTATTATGCAAGTTAAATTCGAGTCAGAATGTACATGTGCACAGTTGCATTTGTCATCCGTCACCGTGACATCAAGTGGACTTTTGAAGCTAAAATAATGAGTGGATTGAGCTCGGACTTGGAATAACGCAAAAAATAACTTGAATGCATCACAGGCAGTCAGGTACAAAGAAGAGAGATTATGGCTCCTTAAATTAGGTAAAACAAAAAGTTGTATTTTTCGCAACAGGTTTATTGGCTTGCAATAGCAATTTAAGGTGGAATATGTTACAATCGGGTCCAGTCGGGGCTTTGTCTTCCAGATGGGTTTGGGTCCAGCTTTTGAAATAATAGACTGGTCCGGGTCGGTTCAGTCTAGTACATTACGGATATCTTTTGGGTTCGGGCACAAATTTTTGGACCCGTTAAGACCTCTATTTCAGTATCTCCAAAATAGCGCAAATATGTCTACTAGCATTATCTACTGTTTCCATGTAAAATATTGTATGCTAAATTAATAATAATTTAACCACCATTTAAATCATTACCTGCTTCAAAATGAATGATGTTAACGAAATTCTTGTTGAAACATTTACAGTTAGCACCTACTGTACGAATAAAAACACTATAACAGAATTATATAAACAATAAATAACTGTTCAATGCGAATAAAGATGTGTGTTTATGTGTTTTTTCAGATTTCAGAACGAGCACTTTGTCATTTGTTATATGATGAGGTCGTGTCTGTCTGATGTTTATCGTGTTCATAATGTTCTCTACCGTAATGAACGTAGCTTTTTAATAAGTAGAGGAAATTCCCTTGAGTGTTTGCATTGTAAGAATGTACAGGGATACTTCAGTTTTAAAAAGCTGACTTATGTGATGTCTCATTAAAATCATACAATTTCCAATTAATTCAATAGAACATTTACACAGACAAAAGGGATTACCAATATGGTGATTCACTTTCACGACGTCATGAGCAATCCAGTTCTCTATTCTAGATCAGTGATCTACAGTGTTGTGAATCTGAGCTTGATGGAAATTAATGTACAGTGCATTCAGTAACTTTTAAACAGTCAGGATAACTCATCAAACTGAATATTTTTCATGGGAATTGACCATACGGTAGCCTATATGTTAAAACATCCAAATAGATCATTTAAATTGACAATATTCACATTATTATCACAATCTCTGTACTTTAGTTTTAATTAAAAAAATGTAGCCCTGGTGAGCATATGAGACTTAAAAAAAAAAGAAAAAAAAGAAGGGGGTGGGGCCTACTAAAGGGGGGGGTCACAAAAGGTTTGGGAACCACTGGACAACTCAAACACACAATATTTAATTTAATTCATACAGACCTACCTTATGTTGCACATTTGCACTTTTTGAGTAAAACAATGGCACAATAAAAAATACTTTTCAGTTCTATCTCCAATCCCTAATTTTTTCTAGTTATGTAAAGTTAAAATATTTTGCCATGATTTTTTTTTTCTCATATCACAATATAATATCGATATCTCCTGGACAGTGTAAAATATTGTGATATGAATTTTAGCTCAAATCGCCCACCACTACTCTGGATAGTTTTATTTAACTGATGTCTGTCTATGCACAATTATCACGGATCCTCTCCTGACACACATCACATGTTTGTGGTCTGTGATTGATCTGCTGTAGGAGATCTACAGTGTTGTGAATCTGAGCTTGATGGAAATTAATGTACAGAGCATTCAGTAATATTTAAACAATCAGGATAATAAATCACACTGAATATGTTTTTCATGAGAAATGTCCACAATAACACAATCATAAATGTTAACTATCGAGGCACCAAACTACTAAACACCAGCACATCTAGTGACCCAAAATGTCAGATTAAGCTGTAACTTTTAACACAACTAAACTGTGCTGACATTTATCATCAAAACAACAGCAGCTGCAGCATCTGATCTTTCATGTTTGATCATTTTCAACAACAAATTGTGTACCTACTGAATAAGTGTAATAATATAATTTATACTACAGGGCCACTGAATGCTTGAATCTAATTGGCTGACGAACATTATTTTTCTGGGAAACGCACGGTGAACGTAGTTCCAGGCAGCTCTCTTGACCTCATTACAGTTCATATCACTTCACATATAGTAAAGCTGTTATAACAGTAGTTACAGGACTGCGCTAACACCACCCCAGTCCAGTGGATAAGACACACGTCTGTGGTGTGGGAGACCCGGGTTCGAATCCACTGTGAGACACCAATGTGTCCCTGAGCAAGACACATAACCCTTAGTTGCTCCAGAGGCGTGCGACCTCTGACATATATAGCAATTGTAAGTCGCTTTGGATAAAAAGCGTCAGTTAAATGAATAAATGTAAATGTAAAAACAACATCATGACAGATGATTTTCTGAAAGTAAACACACATGACATTTCTCATTAGCGAGGTAATAACAGCTGTTTAGAGACACTGCTGCAGAACACTGTTGAGGGAAGCACAGAGGAAGCCTAATTCACACAAGCTCTCTCTCTCCCTCTCTCTCTCTCTGTGCGTCTCTGTCTCTCTCCCTCTCTTTTTAATAACTTCATTAATAACTGCATTAGAATGCTATCAAAGGCTCAAGCCTCCATTACCAGCTTTAAAATCATGTTTTAGATTCAGCAAAAGAGGCATTGGATGAGATGCGGAACAAATAATCCTACTCACAACAGTGATTCAAGTACAAAACCCAGATGAATCCCTTTAAATCTATCATCTGATTGATGTCTTTAGGTGTGGCAACCGCAGTATAAGCTAAATAATTGACTCGAGGCCGTTAAATTATTAGAAAAATATAATATAAATAACTCAAATGTGTATCATTTATTCAGCATTATTTCATCAGGTCTCACCTCAGAGTCTTGAGTTGACAGTTTGGATCCTGTAGTAAATCACTGAGCTGCTTCACTCCTGATTCTCCAGGATCATTTCCTGTGAGATCCAGCTCTATCAGGTGTGAAGGGTTTGATCTCAGAGCTGAAGACAGAGCTTTATAACCTTCTTCACTGATACTGCAGTCTGAAAGTCTATTAGAAAAATATGTTATTCTTCATTATAACACAGATTGTCATAGAAGTACATGTTCTAGAATGAAGAAAAAAAAAAAGAAGCACTACAGACATTTTTGCCTGAATTGACTCTTTTCACAGTAAAGCTGGGTAAAGTTATATATTGGTGAACGTAATCTGCAATTCTTGCATTTTAATTTCCCACAATTATAACCTTCAGTTGCAATCAAAATTACTCAGTCCCTCAGAGACTGCAGTACTTTACCAATACAAGCTTTTCTGAAGATCCAGGATTAAAAAAAAAAATTGCTGATGCATATTAAAAAAGAGCTATTGTCAATATAATGTAACATTTGAGTTATAAGATTTTTTAATAAAAAAATTATGTAACTTTATTATAACCTTCTTCAGTAATACTGCAATCTGAAAGTCTTCAGAAAGACTAAATAAAACACATTAAAACATTTATTACACAATTAGGATATTAACATTTCCCATCATCTCCAAAAATAAATCTGTTTGTCAATATTTTATAAATGCATCTACACCAACACAAAAATTTCACATTACTGACCCATTCCTTGTGACACAGCGTCAGTTTATATACCAGCTAGAGCTTTACATTGATTTATGTTTAAATTAACCAAATTCAGACCTGAGTATCTGTAGTGTCTGTGAATTTCTCAGCAGACTGGAGATTTCTGTCACTCCAGAGTCTCCTATTTGATTCCTGCTCAGATCCAGCTCTCTGAGGTTTGAATTAAACGCTGATGCCAGAGCAGCACAACCTTCATCTGTAATACTGATGCAGTTTAACCTGTAGAAGAGAGAACATTGATTGACTGAGATGAGACCCTCGAACAAGAACTGAACCCCAACTGTTCCTCAGCGCCGCAGGTGTGTGTGTGTGTGTGTGAGAGAGAGTGTGTGTGTGTGAGTGTGTGTGTGTGTGTGTGTGTGTTAAATGCAGATGTTCAGAGTATGGGACACTATATTTGGCCACACGTCACATCCTTTCCTTTTCTTTTCCTGAAAGTAAACAGTAATCTTTAATCTGACTGTAACTGCTGTAGAGTATAATGATACTAACTGTAGTTTCTCCAGCTTGAATTGTGTGTTCATCAGTAGATCACTGAGGTGTTTCACTCCAGAGTCTCCTAGTAGTTCATTCAGACTCAGGTTCAGTTCTCTCAGGTGTGATGGGTTTGATTTCAGAGCTGAAGTCAGGATGAGACACTGTTTCTCTGTAATACTGCAATCACGCAGACTGAAGACAGAAAGAGAAAACACAATGAATCAGACACGTTATGTTCATGAAGTCACAGCAGAACAACCTTCATCTATTAAATAACAGCATCTTAATCTACATTGAGAGAAAGAGAGAAGATAGAAGAAAACTATTTAATAAAGTCACAATGTCTTGATAAAACAAAAAACAGAGGAAGAGTGTCTGAACATCTTTGGATAATTTTCCACAATTTGGTCTTCAAAACAGAAAAACAAACAAGTTGTTCATTTAATAAAATAATTGACACTTCTCATGATTTATGTACAATTTCTCCTGATTTTTGATAGAAATACAATGAAGTTTTAATTCCTAACAACCTTGTGGGAAAAGGTGTTGAAATCTTTCGTATCTTTTTATTTCTGTCATATAATTCTTATTTCATCTTTTGTCTAAAACTGATCATATTGTCTAAAATAAAAGTCCTGACTGCTGTGTATTTGTGTTTAAACTGATTCTGGTCTGAACATCACTACAACGTAAATGCATTCGCTCTGCTCTGTCCAGTGACTTGATCAGCTTTGCTACACAGATTCAACTTTGCACATCTAAATAAAACTGTAGGTTTGTCTGTGTGTGTAGATGTGAAGTACAGTAATATTTCTCTGAAACAGGTCAGACTGAAGAAGCAATGCCTGCACAGAATAAAGCCCAGTCTGGACCGGTTCTGTTCAGTTGTGTTACACATTCATTAATCTGGTGTTTGATGACAGAGAGATGATATGAAGCATCAATAAACACTATGAATATGTTCTGATACAGCAGCACAGAACTATTCTGTTGTGTCCCATTAATAAACACAATGAAAACAGTTCTGTCCCACTGGATAAAAGAGAAATGTGTGTGTATTTTTGGTATTATTAACTGAAATGATTGGATATTGGGTTGTGTATTTGACCTGCTGTATGAGCAACAAGAAACACTCATTACAACTTTCAAATGTTTAGATCACACAACAACTAACTTTACAAGTAAAATATACAGTACAGAATATAGACAGATTAACTATACAAAAAAATTATATATGAATATGTATTTATATATATATAGTCATCCAAAAATATTTTTAATGATATCCGGGTCGCAGTCGATCGGGTCGTTTGATATAAATATGCACTGATGCTCTCCAGACTCAGAGAAACACCTTCATTCATAACCTCCTCTAACCTAAACTCCTGTTGCCCCAGCAGTGACAGTGGAAACCAGACTGACCCTGCCTTTATGAAATTACATTGAAATATAGAAACATGCATACACATACACACACATACTTTTTTTTTTTTAATTAGACTTCAATCCTCACTTTGTAGTCAGTAAACATGATCACATTCAGCAGTCACAGCAGAAGTTATAGACACTTTTAACTGAAGTCTATTCAAAAATTGTATGAATCTATTCTAAGAAGGTTGGAAGCTGTATTAAAGACAAACAATGTTAAACACATTAATAAAATACTGGCTATTTCTAATGTGTTCACAGTATTTTCTCCAACCCCTGTGCACTTAAAGGGATAGTTCACCCAAAAATGAAAATTACTCCATGATTTACTCACCTTCAAGACATCCTAGATGTATATGAATTTCTTCTTTCAGACAAATATAATCAGAGTTATATTAAACATGTCCTGGCTCTTTTAAGCTTTATAACGTGGGGTCGGACTCAAATGAGAATTAAAATTGAATAAAACTGTAACATTACTAGTCATGTAACATGTGAAATGATGTAAGATACTCACTTCAGTGTGTTGAGTGTACAGTGTTTATCCTGCAGTAGAGCAGAGATCTGATTCACTCCTGTGTCTCCTAGTTCATGTTCACTCAGATTCAGCTCTCTCAGGAGTAACGGGTTTTTACCCACAATTCCAGTCACATACTGACAGCCTTCATCTGCAGCAGGACCCAAAAACCTGCAGAAGAGAAGATGAAGCTGGAATCAATCCAGTGTGTATCGCATCACAAAACATTTAAAGATTATCAAACATTGTTTGTAACGAAAAGCTCTAGTTCAAGTTTAAACAGTTGAACATTTAAATATACAAATATTTCAAAAAAGTCAAAAGTAAATTATTTAAAAAGAAACTCGTGGGACAAAAGCTCACTAGATCATGATTCTCAAAAATCTGAAGATCTTTCTGGCTTTTAAGCAGGAGATGAGGAAAGTTAGCAAAGAGATAACTAGCTTGTGACAGCTAAGCATTCATAGTGATATATTTAGTTGCCGGCTCTTCCTATTATTATGTAGCAGAATTCAACAAACACTGGATTACTGATCCACTAACAGAGAACATGATCAGGGTTCAGACCATCTCTGGATAGTTTTATTTAACTGATGTCTGTAATGATGCAACAGTAATTCTGCTCATTATGCAGGTTCAGACGTGTGTGTGTGTGTGTGTGTGTGTGTGTGTGTTATCACTGATCCTCTCCTGACAAACATCACATGTTTGTGGTCTGTGATCGATCTGCTGTAGTAGATCTACAGTGTTGTGAATCTGAGCTTGATGGAAATATATGTACAGTGCATTCAGTAGGGCTGTGTATTGCCAAGAATCTAGTTACGATACAGATCACGATATAGATCGTGATATATTTACAGATGTATCTAAATGCCTACATGCCATAATGGATAGTCATCGCATGTATCAGAATAAGGCTATCTTTTTGCTCGCACACGAACAGGTCCGTTTCATCTCAGAGACGCATTCTGTCTTTGCGCTTGGCAAATTCCGCCAAGTAAATAGCAAATCCGTCATGGCACGAACACAACTGGCTCTTAAAGGGAATGGAAGATGACACTCTGATTGGTTTATTGCATGTTACGCCCAAAAAACACCCATTACTCATTAAGAGAATAGAGACAACCAGTTTAGACCATGCGCAAACCGTTTTTCCGTCGTTAAAATAGCAAAAGTGGATTTGGACACTCCCTGATTGCACCTGTGCTGTGCACTTTACACTTTGCGTTTAGATCGTCAAAATAGGGCCCATAATCTGCCTTGGGCCTTGGTATTATAAAGAATAAGATCCTGAATATATTACAGTTGGTTTAATACCTTTATCTCAAATGGTGTCAGAGTTGAATTAATTTAAGTGGGTACAGTATATAAAATATTTGAAAAATATGGATTCAGTACTGTATATAAAACAATACAGGCATAATCTGAAAAACTAAGCCTTGTGCATTATACTGAATAATATTCTGTATATTTTACAGTTGGTTTAATCGAGTGCAGCATTAGTTCAGTCAGGCCACGGAGGCATAGGCTGTGACCAGTTGATGCGGTCAGCTGTCAAATCACTACCACTCTCCTATTAGACTCGGGACATATATATGTGGCACCACTGCTTGCTTATTATGCTCAACGGCTCATAAACCCTACCTCCCTCCCCATTATAAGCATGAGCATATTACTGTGCACCTTCTGGTTGTCGTCTTCTTTGTTTCAGATCACTAAGGCTTTCAAAATCTTAGCTGGCATGCACCTCACTGCTGAGAGACACTCATCCTCATAACCAGACTACAGGATAGACGTCCTACTGCCACATCCACATGATTATCACTGTTTGCTTTAAAGACATTACTAAAAGTCTTAATTATCATGTATTTCTAAACTCGTGGTTCTGGGGGGTTAATGTTAAAGCTCTTGTAGTTCAATTATTCTCGGAGCAAGAACCCCCATAAGGAACCATATCGCCAAAGATAATTTGTGTTCAATAAACTCAAGTAAACATGCCAAAATGGTTCCTGTCTAAAAATACATTTATCAAATGCTGTTGTCATTTAATGGATTTATATTATTGCATACTTTAAAAGTTGTAAAGTTCTAGTTTTTAATTCCCTAGAAATTAAGTAAATGTTAACTATTGAGGCACCAAACTACTGAACACCAGTACATCCAGTGACTCAAAATGTCTGATTAACCTGTAACTTTTAACACAACTAAACTGTGCTGACATTTATCATCAAAACAACAGCAGCTGCAGCATTTCATCTTTCATGTTTGATCATTTTAAACAACAAATTGTGTACCTTGCTGAATTAGTGAAATAATGTTATTCTATAATACACTATAATACACATACCATATTTTCCGGACTATAAGTCACACTTTTTTTCATAGTTTGGCTGGTCCTGCGACTTATAGTCGGGTGTGACTTATTTATCAAAATTAATTTGACATGAACCGAGAGAAATGAACCAAGAGAAATTAACCATTAGAAAACATTACCATCTCCAGTCGCCAGAGGGCGCTCTATGCTGCTCAGTTCTCCTGTAGACTACACTGAGCAGCATAGAGCGCCCTCTCGCGGCTGGAGATGGTAATGTTTTCTCTTGTTTCTAAATAAATGCGACTTATAGTCCAGTGTGACTTATATATGTTTTTTCCTCATCATGACGTATTTTTGGACTGATGCGACTTATACTCAGGTGCGACTTATAGTCCAAAAAATACGGTACACACACACACACACACAGAAATTTTAAATATGTATTATTGATTGTGTATTATTTCATCATGTCTCACCTCAGTGTGTTGAGTTGACAGTTTGGATCCTGTAGTAAATCACTGAGCTGCTTCACTCCTGATTCTCCAGGATCATTTCCTGTGAGATCCAGCTCTATCAGGTGTGAAGGGTTTGATCTCAGAGCTGAAGACAGAGCTTTATAACCTTCTTCAGTGATACTGCAGTCTGAAAGTCTATGAGAAAATCACAGATTTTCACACAAGTACATGTTTTAGAATGAAGAAAATAAAATGATGTACTACAGGGATTTTGGCCTGAATGGACTCTCTTCACAGTAAAGCTGGGTAAAGCTATATACTGGTGAACTCAAACTACATCAAATGCTATTTTTATTTTTTGCAGTTTTATTTTTCCACAATTATAAACTACAGTTGCAATCAAAATACTGCAGTACTTTAGAAATACAAGCTTTTCTGAAGATCCAGGATAAAATCTAAATTGCATCTATAACAGTTCAGTTTTAAAAGCCATATATTAAAAATCATAATGTCAATATATAACCTTATATAATGTATTATTTTTGAGTTATAAGATTTGAATAAAAGAGCTATGTCACAACATTGCTGTTTTACTTGGCAGTCTAAAGCCTCCAGGTTTTCATCCAAAATATCTTAAATTGTGTTCCAAAGACGAACAAAGCTTCTACGGGTTTGGAACGACATTCATTTTGGAGTGGAGTATCTCTTATTTGCTTGGTGTGGAATAAAAACACAATTATGTCTTAAGAAACTCTATTAAAACAGAATTAGCTTGAGCTGTTACACATACACAGAGTCAACCCATTCATGTGCTGAAGTCAACAGAGATCTCACAACGTTATGGAGAAGCTGTAGAGAATATACAACTGTATTACTTTAGAAAGTCTTTAAAGGCTGTAAGAAGATTTCCAAGACATTAAAAACTCTAAGCCTTATTCCTTATCTTAAAGTATGTCGTACCAGAAAACCTTTTTAGGGTGAAAAAACAATAAACCATATATGGTGACAACACCTCCCTTTATAAATCATGTGAATGTATTATGTCCTCACCGAAATCATGGAAAAAGAAAGCAGTACTGACTGAGAAGCAATTTTGTGGTCTCACTAAACAGATCAGCCCCCCCCTTTTTTTTTTTTTTTTTTTTTGAAACGCTCTCGGTACAGCGCATGGTTTGCCTAATCTTCCAGCATAGCCAGATCAGTCATGACACTATAGCCACATTTCAAATGACTTCCTGGCTGCATGCAAAAAATGGCTTCTTATTATTTTTGTCTTGTTTTTTGATAAAACAATCAAGATGAATTTACTATATAAGCAAAATATATATTTAGTCTTGTTTCCTGGGGGGATAAAAAAAAGACTAAATATCTTATCTAACTTGAACTTTTAATTTATACATTTAGTATTTGCAATTAAAGGACACGGGAAAGACGCAGCAGCACTTTCTTTTTGTAGTATTGCCATTCTAGCACTAGATTCTCTGCTTAAGCATGCTCAGAGTTCTGCTTATATTTACACACATTCCTATGTTAAAGTACAAGATGGAAGATCCCACACTTTGCATGAGACTGTTCTTACGCACTCATTACACACACATCTGTGTGTATGCACTGTTGATAAATGAGGGCCCTGTAATATAGAGTTTATGCTGGAATTAGAGCCTGCAAATTTCCAAAATTTAAATGAAAAAAAAAACACTATTGATTGTCACAAAACTTACCTCAGTATCTCTAATTTGCAGTTTATATTCTTCAGTCCAGTGCAGAGGAGCTTCACTCCTGAATCCTGCAGATTATTATTGTTCATGTTCAGCTCTTTCAGATTGGTATCTGATCCAAGAACTGAAGCCAGAGCTGGACAGCTTTTGTCAGTTAAGCCACAATCATTTAGCCTAAAAGAGAAATAAATCAAATCACAAGGTTTTGATACATGAAATACATTTGTTAAATACAAAAAAAAATTATACTAATTTTTAGATTAACAGTAAATATACTGCATATATATTAGAATTGTATTGATTTTAATTTCCTACATAAAACAAACTAGCATGCTTGAATAAAACTTTTTTAATAACAGGTAGTAAATTAATAACATGCTTATATCATTTATGGCAATGAGTTATATATTTAAAAGTGCTGCTCTATCTTGATGAGTTTCTTTGTTGTTTGTAGTTAGAATATTCTTATTTGTTACTTTTGTTTGAAAGTATAATTTTTCCATAAGCATAGCACATACCCAACTGTACCATAACCATGACCATAAAACTGTGATACAAACCGAACCATGAAAAAGTTTCACCCCTAGTATCAATGAAAACCGTTTCACCCCTAGTATCAATGTAGATTGATGCAATTTTAAGATGAGAACAAAACATGACAAGATATATTAAATAACTTACAGAGCTCTTTTGCAGGTTTTGATGACCGCTGATAATCTAATGAGACACTCGTCTGATTTCTTGAATTTCTGAAGCTCAAACTCCTCCAACTCCTCGTCTGATGTCAACAACACAAAGACCAAAGCAGACCACTGGGCAGGTGAAAGATCAGCAGATGAGAGACTTCCTTTGCTAAGGTGGGTCTGAATGTCTTCCACCAGAGTTTGGTCGTTCAGTTCATTCAGACAGTAGAACAGATTGATGGATCTCTCTGGAGACAGATTAGACTCTAATTTCTGCTTGATGTACTGAACTATTTCCTTTTTACTCTGCTCATTTCTATTTTCCAGTGTCAACAGACCCTGTAAGAGTCTCTGATTGGACTGGAGTGACAAACCAAGGAGGAATCGAAGAAAAAGATCCAGGTGTCCATTATCACTTTCTAGTGCCTTGTCCACTGCAGTCTTGAGCAAATCAATAATGTTTTTTTTGGATTTTCCAAGAAGGATCTGAAGGAAATTTGTGTTTTTCTGTTCTGTAGAGTCTTGATCAAACACATATTTCTTGTTGATGTCTAGAAACAGATGTGCATAAAGGGCTGCAATAAACTCTTGAATGCTCAAGTGAACGAAGCAGTACATGGTACCAAGAGTGATCCCTGTTTCCTCCTTAAAGATCTGGGTACACATGCCTGAGTACACTGATGCCTTATAGACGTCAATACCACAGGCTTCCAGATCTGTGTCATAGAAGATCACATTGTTTCTTTCCAGCTGATCAAATGCCAGTTTCCCCAGTGAAAAGATGGCATCTTTATCCCAGGAAACATCTGGTGTATGTTCTCCATCATACTTTTGTCTGCTCTGCTGGATCTGAAATCTGAGGAAGTGTGTGTACATTTGTGTCAGAGTCTTAGGAGTGTCTTCAGTATTTGACTTCTGCAGTGTTTTGGAGGCATCATCAGCCTGATTGTTTTTCACAACATTATTTCTTTTCTCCTCTAAAATGTTCTGGAGAACAGTGGCTGAAATCCAGCAGAAGACTGGGATGTGGCACATGATAAAGAGACTCTTTGATTGTTTAACATGATCAATGATTTCTTTGGCCTGATTCTCATCTGTGACTCTTTTTCTGAAGTACTCCTCCTTTTGTGCATCATTGAATCCTCGTATCTCTGTCAGCCGGTCGATACAGTCAGGAGGAATCTTACTGGCAGCTGCTGGTCTGCTGGTGATCCAGATGAGAGCAGAAGGAAGCAGATTTCCCTTGATGAGGTTCGTCAGGAGAACATCCAGAGAGGTTGGTGATGAAACATCAGACCACGTCTCATTATCCTTAAAGTTTACAGGAAGTCGACATTCATCCAATCCATCAAGAATGAACAAGACTTTGAATTGATTTCTTCTTGTAAGGTTCAGTTCTTTTGTCTCTGGGAAAAACTGAGTTATAAGGTCCATCAAACTTAGTTTTTCTTGCTCCTTTAAGTTCATCTCTCTAAATGGAAGAGGAAATATGAAGCTGATATCTTGATTTTCTTTTCCTTCGGCCCAATCCAGAACAAACTTCTGCACAGAGACTGATTTTCCGATGCCAGCAACTCCGTTTGTCAGTACAGTTCTGATCTGCTTGTCTTGTTCAGGTGCTTCAAACAAATGTTTGCACTCAACCTGTATCTCCTGTGATTCATGACGTCTGGAAGCAACTTCAATCTGTCTCACCTCATGTTCAGTATTGACCTGTTCACTACAACCCTGAGTGATATAGAGATCTGTGTAGATGTTCTTCAGAAGTGTAGAGTCACCTTGCTTTGCAATTCCTTCAAACACACACTGATACTTCTTCTTTAGGCTACACTTTAGCTGATGAATGAAGACCAGATCATCTAAACAAAAACAAAAATACAGATATTGTTTAATCTTATTTTCTCTCTACATTTATAAGTGACAATCTGACAGATGATCTCGAGTCTCTTACCTTCTAGAGTATCAGCAGCTTCATCTTGCTTCATCTCTCTCAGGAAGTAGAGCGTGAGATCAAGAGCTGCTTCTTTCATACTGCATCTGTTCTCATTAAAGTCCTTCACAAAGTATTGCATGTCCTCTTTTTGTAATATTTTCTTAAACTTTTCCAGTTCTTTCTTCAGAAATGTCATTATTTTGCTCTCAAGATCCTACAAAGAAAGACAAGAATGAATGAGAGAAAATAACCCTATATTTGGTTAAAAAGTATTTATTCAGTAATTAAACATATTCATCAAAAATTAAGTCGCGACAATCATTACTTTGTTTTAAATATTAATAAAAATAGGCTTTCGTTCTTATTTTATAGGTTCTCAAAAAGAAAAAGTAGAAATAAAAGTTCTGTCACACTCTTATTCAATAACAATATTTCAATCAATATTTGTTTATTATAATTATTAAATATTCTTGAAAATGTGTTTTATTACCTGGAAGATCTGCAGGAGACTGTCTGTAAAATTATTGTGGTTCCTGTGAGACTGTAAATCTGGATCTAATGTTTCACACTGAAGCCTGATAGTAAATAAAATAAATCAAATACTGCATTTTTAGGAAAAAAATAGATATATGACCAAAGTATATTTTAAAGATTTTAGCAAAGAGCAAAACAATAAATAAGTGATAAATTTATTGACTACAAGTAGTTTTATGATAATTATTCACTGATACACTCTCTGACACAGTCTATGTTTAAAGAAAAATCAGAAACAGATCAAATACCGTTTGGTTCGTGATGTTGTTTCTTCACTGAAGTTTGGTCCTTCACCCTTTGACTGGTCACTCTTCACAGACACAGAGCTGGACATATGTGAGTCTGATCTTACACTAATGACACAAAGAACAAAACACTTTACTACAGAAGCTCCTTCAGTCTCATTTAAAGAGCTTCACTGTTGAGGATGGTAATGAAGCACAGTATAGACATGCATTTGTCCATCTATGACTATGGATAGATGGAAAGACATATTCATGTTTGGCTGCATGATCTATTTTTCATGGTTAATTTATACCTCCTTGTGTCTGCTTGTGTGATTGTGTTACTGGAAAGAAGCTCCAGACTGAGTTCAATAAAGAGGAAATCAGTCATTTATTGTTTTATTTCATTAATTTCTATCACAAGCATCTTAGTGGAGAAATAAGCCAACACAACTTTATAATGTCAAAGATAATAAATACCTTTTGATAGATGTTTTTTTCTCACTGAAGTTTGGTCTGTCATCATCATTTGACCGGTCACTCTTCACAGACACATGTGATCCTGATCTTACACTAATGACACAAAGAGAGAAGAGAAACTTTTCTACAGGAATAAAAAGCATCATATGACCCTTTAAATTAAGAGTCATTTTTAATGTCTGAAAAATAATTTAGGACCTAAAAACCAAAATCACTAATGTGAAGTAATTTACAGAGTACATATCCAGTGCTGACGAGTGGTTGTAAAATTACAATTTAGATTTCTAGTTCTCAGATATTTATCATCTTTTTCTACTTTTTTAATATTTTTATGTAATTATTTATTTTTTAATTAGGAAGTTATGAAGCTCTGAAGTTCTGCAAATCATTTGTAAATATAAAAGAGAGTTGGTTAAGGTTGTGTTTTCTCCAGCAAACCTCTGAAAGTGCAGCAGTGTTTAAATGATTCTCTGAAAACAGACTCAGTCTTACCTCTGTTTCTGTGAGAGACTCATCTTTCCTCTCTTCTCTGACAGACTGCAGATAAACTGTCATTGATCAGCACTGGCTTGAGACAACAATCTGCTGTTCACTGTGACCTGGAGATGATGAGGTTAATGAGATTAAGAAATATGTTCAGTTAGCAGCAACAGCAACAAAAAACACTATAAAATAAAGTGAGTTACAATCAAATGCACTGTCATGTAGTATAACCAAATGATCTTAATGAGAAATGGCTGGTTTAAAAACACTTTCGATTTCGCGTCACGAAAACAACAACATAAAACAGAAGCGGAAATACTGAAAAACCTTCAGAAACACATTTGTTTTCAATAACCCCTTTCTGAAAACTTACTTGCAGTCTTGTCCACTAAGAAGAGAATTCATATGTATTTGAAACACTCATTTTTTCTGTGCTTTAAGCTTGAAAATTAAGAATGTTTTCTAGGACATGACATCAAATCCACGCGATCTGCGTGTTGTCTTCAGTTACTTTCGTTTCGTCTTCATCTTCTTCGTGGGTTTTACTGGAGAGTCTCGAGCGAGCTGAACAGTTACTGCCACCTGCTGTACTGGAGAGAGGATATTACACCTAATACATTTAAACACTGCATTATTATTTTCACTCTTCCTGGACTGTTATCTATCATGTTTATTATAAATGTCCCACATGCAGAGATGTGTATTCATTTGTTACTTTCAATTATTTCTAATCATATAAAGGTGCATTATTAATACTTGTTCTACAGTTTCTGCTTCTTTATGTTTATAGGCTCAATGTCCAACTGGTTTTTGATTCCATCATTACTTGTTCCAGCTGAGGGTTTCCAAGCATTGTGTATAAAGGGAATCATCCCACATTATAGACAATAAAGTAATGTTCTGTATTAAAAAAGAAAGAAAATCTAATAAACAATAGGACTGCACAAATTCAGAAATAGATTTGTTAAAAGCAAATAACATGGTTTAATTGTTGTTGAGGGATTTATGATGACTGTGAGTGTTATCGTCTCATGTTTAACTTTGTCTTTTTGGTTCCTTCAGGATTCAAACCAACAATGTTGTCAGAGTGAAGTTCAAAGACAGCAGTGTGTGTTTTCTAGTGAACTTTTAAAAACTCTTTCCACATAAAGAACATGAATGTTGTTTCTGCTTTGAATGAACTTTAGGTGATTCTTCAGGCCTGTTTACAGAAAAGTGTACATCACACATCCTTTCATTATAATAATAAAACATTGTCTCCTTCTCAGATGAGTAGTTAACATCTTCAGTATTACAGAAGTGTATCGTGTTTGAGCTGATGTTTTAATTTATGGCAAGAAACCTTGCAGAAGGCTGAAATTCAGAAACTGTCCCAAACACCCTTAATTCACCCCATCATAATACCCTTTTAATAAAATATCTAGAAACAGATTTGTTCACTAGGGCCTGTCTTTAATTTTTTATTGTTGATGTACTGTGTGTAAACCCATACATTGTAACTGACATTAATTGATGTGAGTCTTCATGAAGGATGTATTTCCATTTGTAAGATGTTTATTATGTTTGGGCAATGTCCAGATCTATTTGTTTATTTAACAGTAGAGGTGAACAATTGACCTTTGTTCATCTTCAGAACACAAATTAAGATATTTTTAATGAAACATGAAAGCTTTCTAACTCTCCATAGATCGCAGCATAACTGAAATGTTCCCAGAGCCAGAAAGGTTGCAAGCACATTGGTAAAACAGTCCATGTGTGGTTCAACTGTTATTCTATGAAGCTATGAGAATGTATTTTGGGCACAAAGAAAACAAAATAACCACTGAATTCAACAATTATACTCTTCCGAACCGGAACATACGAGGATGTCAGTTATTTTCTATGAGGGAATTCTGAAAGTCAGTGTTTTCATCTCATTTAAAATATGTATTTAATAACACTATATTGATTTATAGCGATATTTATGTGCTGTTCTCCAAGAGAGAGATATTATTTCACACACGATGGGGAGAAGACGGGGAATTTGGTTTTATCAAAGGAAAAGACCATAAGTAAGTGTTTTACCTCGTTAGGGCCCGAGCACCGAGGTGCGAGGACCCTCTTGTATCTGCTTTGTTTATTATTAGGGCTCAAGCCCAAAGGGCGAGAGGCCTATTGTTTTCCTTAGGATTATTTTTAGGGCTCAAGCCCAAAGGGCGAGAGGCCTATTGTTTTCCTTAGGATTATTTTTTATTATTATTATTAGGGCTCAAGCCCAAAGGGCGAGAGGCCTATTGTTTTCCTTAGGATTATTTTTTATTATTATTAGGGCTCAAGCCTGGAGGGCGAGAGCCCTATTGTTTTCCTTAGGATTATTTTTTATTATTAGGGCTCAAGCCCAAAGGGCGAGAGGCCTATTGTTTTCCTTAGGATTATTTTTTATTATTATTATTATTATTATTATTAGGGCTCAAGCCCAAAGGGCGAGAGGCCTATTGTTTTCCTTAGGATTATTTTTTATTATTATTATTATTATTATTATTATTATTTTTTTTTTTTTTTTTTTCCAACGTCTCGGGGGCTTTTGGGGCCCTTAACGTGCTTAAAAAGTCTTGAAAATTGGCACACAGATTGGAACCTGCGGCCATTAGGGCCGGGCAGAGACTGATACACGGGCGTGGCACAGGGGCTCTACAGCGCCCCCTGGAATATGGAGGGCCATATATCATACATTCTTGCTCGTAGACGAATGAAACTCGGTACACATATAAATCTCATCAATCCAAACAACTTTTGTATTGCATATCATAGGCTCCGCCCAACAGGAAGTTGGCTATTTAGGGTTTAGTATTCAAATTTTTCGTCAAAGTTGTGGGGGCTTTTGGGGTCCTTAACATACTCAAAAACTCTTGAAAATTTGCGCACACTTTGGAATCTGTGGCCTTTAGGAGCCTGCAGAGACTGGGACCCGGGCATGGCACAGGGGCTCTACGGCGCCCCCTGGAACACAGTCAGAAATGTTGATGTATAGCTCACACATACTTGCACATATTCATATGAAACTCAGTACACATATAGATCTCATCGTGCCGAACAACTTTCGTATTGCATGTCATAGGCTCCACCCAACAGGAAGTCAGCTATTTAGAGTTATGTAAAAAGCGCATGCTCTGGAATTTGAAATACTTGTCATAGGATTTTTTCTCGATTGCCGCCAAACTTGGTCAACATGATCTCAAGACACTGGGGATGAAAAATTGCCAGGGGATTTTTGATATCTCGAACGGTTTGCTCGTGGAGAGGCGTTGAAATTATGGCGAGAAATGAGAAACAGGAAGTGTCTAATACCGTCCACATACATTTCCTGATTTTAATCAGACTTCATCAGATTATTCGTTGTATGATGTCGATCGCATATATGTGACTATTAGGAGTCAAAGTTATAGCGCCACCAACTGGCAGAAGGAAGTGTGTCATTTTCAAAATGATTTGAATTCAGCATCTTATTATTACTCGATTTGCTTCAAACTTCATCAGAATAATGTTAAAACACAGCCGATATAAATCTGCAAGGGGGATATTGATATCTAAAAAATTGTTGGCGTGGCAACATGTCAAACTGGAATACTTCTCAGGTGATTTTGAGGCAAATAACATACTTAGAATTTCACAAAACTCTGAACACACATCAGTATTTCTGATAGGAACTTAAATTGTGAATGGATTTTGGATAGCTTGAATGGTTTTGCCGTGGTGATTTTTTTAAATGACCTTACAAAGGGAATCATTATTGTATTTTTAAATTGCAGCTTCCAAACACGTCAAAGAATTTTTTCATACAGATGAAAAAGTCATTCTGAGGAAATATGCATAGTTTCAAGACTTTACAACACTGTATGGATAACAGAAAATTAAAAAACTGTCAGACATCTCATCTCACTCTGTCCATCTGTTTGAGTATATGTGCTTAGACTTCCATTGTCTGAGAGAAATTGCGCCCCTACAGGTTCAATTCCCGAACTTTTACTTTCACTTTTAAATCGGTTAAAAATACAAATAAATACTTAGATTTAATTCACACTGACAAGCTAAACCAACATATCTGATTATTACCGGTTCAGGGCTCATGGATAAATTATTTCTGGCCAGAGATACGTGAGAAATAGGAGAGATGAATCACCGCTGTGACCACGAGCGTCTGGAGTAAAGAGCTCAGAAAAAACGAATTTATTCCTGTTTTAAAGCTTTTAAAAATAAATTATTTCAGCGATATCACACAATCAACCAATTAGAACACACCAAGAGCTAAATTCAGATGTTTTTGAACTGTTTGTGTGAAAATTAAATATTTGTGGCTGCCTATCTGAAATCACGCCTCCGATCAGCGCGTACAGTGTCGAGCTCAAAACAAACGAATTTATTCTTGTTTAAGAGCTTTTTTAAATAAAATATTACCACAAATGCACACAATAAACCCATTGTAACACTACAAGAGCTAAATGCAGGTGTTTGTGACCTGTTTAAGTGTGCAAGACTATTTGAAAGCGCGACTGGCAGAATAACACATCTCTCGAGCTGCAGGATTCTGTCTTTCGTCGTACGAACGAACACATCACGGACAAGATTATTTCAAAATACATAATAGCTTGGCGAATATAAACGAAAACAGCCACGTGAACATAAACTGGATCTACTGGATTTGAATATTAAAGTGACCACATTTACCACTTGCTTCTGTCTTCAATTTTAATCTATATAAAAAAGGAAACTCATTCGACTTGGCTGCTTTTTTAATGTGTGCGTATTTATTTATTTACCTTTTTATACATTTTGTATAATTTCATAGTTTGTGTATTACAATTATAAAAACAAAAATAAATTTAGCCACTCACATAGAAATAGCTTAGGCCTTAACCTTTTTCTGTCAGTTTTAGGGATTTTTAAAAATCCAAAAAAAAACTTATTTGTGCTGCAAATAATAATTTCAAACTCATTTGATACTGACCTATGACATCCTGTGACATTATATTTATTTGAATTTACATAATCTCATAGATGTAACAGTAAATCTGTTCAGCTCACAGATCAATACTAAGCTGTAATGCAAGCAGAACTTTCACAAATGCTTATGAGTCATTTAAGGATTTGATAACACTGTAAAATAATGTCTAATTTGTTAACATTAGCAAATTCATTGATAACACTTTATAATAACTGCACTCATTAGTAAATAGTCAGTTCATGCTTTATAAAGCCTTGTCCCAATATTAATAGTCAGTAGTAAGCAGTTTATAAATACAGCTATAAATAGCTTGTCCTTGGTTTATAAGCACATTTATTAAAAAGGAGAGTAAAGGGTCAGTTATCTTCCTATGAAAAATAAAAGATAAAAATAAACAAACAACAACACAGATTGATACAGAACTCAGAAATTTTATTGTGGATTTATGATAAAATCAGCCTGTAAATGAATTCATACTCCTCCTCATACTACTCCATACTCCTTTTTCAACATGATGCCAATATACTGAGATGTTAAATTGTGAATGGGTTTAGGATAGCTTAAATGGTGTTGCCATAGAGATTTATTAAAGTAACATAAAAAATACAATAGTTATTTTACTATATCTTTAAAATTTTTCATTCTAACTCTTCATAATTTTTTATATAAGTAGAAGTCCTCATTTGAAGGAAGCACAGTAAGTTTCATAGCTTTATCATTTTCAAGAGCCAGCATAAAATTAAAACTATCATAACTTATAAATCAAGCTTGCAATTCTTAGTACCTATAATGGCCACCAGAGGGAGCTATAGGATTACTTTTAAATAATTATTGGAGAAACGAGTATGATTTAAATAATTTATAGAAATCTTTCAAATAAAATAATATGTATTTTAGGAATTTTACTGATAAAATGACCCTCACTTAATTAGAATAACAAGCTGAAGTATTGTGAACTGTATATTAAGAATAATTCTTAATAGGCTTTATGGACAGATACGTTTTAAGTGACTCTTGAAGGTTCAGCACCACATCCTCTTTTACCACTGTTTAAAGAATTAATCTTACAGAACAGGTGTGAATGAATTTTGGATAGCTTGAATGGTTTTGTCGTGGTGATTTTTTGAAATAATAGTAAAAAAGGAACCAGTAAAAAAAAGTGCAGCTTCTAAACACTTCAAAAAAATGTACACATAGAAGACAAGTCATTCTGAGGAAATATGCATAGTTTCATGACTATACAACATTATATGGATGACAGAAAATTAAAAAACATACATCTGATGTCACTCTGTCCCTCTGTCACTGTGTGTGTGTGTTTGTGTGTGTTTTAAGTGAATTAGGTGTGAAACTATCAGTGAGCATTTAGTCTCCAGCGCCAACATTTTACAGAACTGCCACTTTCCTGGAGTCTCAGAATTACAATGTGTCAGGTTCTGAGAGATCTAAGATTCCAAAAAATTATTTAATTAGAATACCATGAAGTATTGTGAAATACTATATATTAAGACTTTATATATAGGCTTAATGAACAGATTAGAGTGACTCGTGAAGGACCAGCACCACCTTCTCTTGTCCGATGGTTTGAGGAATATATCTTCCAGAATCTGGGATTAAGATTTAGGAGCTCATTTTTATTCCACCTCCTTTCCTGAAAGTCTGTCTTGCAGAATTGACTAAAAATTAATCTTCACATTAATTCCTAATTCTTTTGCAATTCTTTTGTCAGTTCTTCTTGACCTGTTTTTCTCTTCCAGCTTTCCTGGACTATTGTATAGCACTCATAAATGATTAAATAAAAAATAATGGTAGTTATTAAGATTGATATGGTTTGGAATTGGTAAAATGTGCTTGGAAAAAAAATCACAATAAAACAATGTTTTAATGTTTAAGTTTGGAATATTAACTGACATGAATGAATGCTATATAAATATTGTTCATGTTAACATAATGTTTATAAATGAAATCTTATTGTAAAGTGTTACTAAAGTTATATATATATATATATATATATATTGTTCTGTGAATGTGATTTTAAAGTCTAGATGATTCGGATTAACCCTTTAACTGCCATATCAAGTTCAAGTTCTAGTTCAAGTTCAATTTATTTGTATAGCGCATTTACAACAGCCTCCTGGCTGACCAAAGTGCTTTAACATAAGAGCAAGAATATTACACATACATAAAAATAGACCAGACAAAAAATTTAAAACCACCCATTTCAAAATGTAGCATAACACAGTAGTCAGTACACTAAGGAAAATAAAAAAGTTTTTAGCAAAGATTTAAAAATAGACAAGGAAGGGGCCAGTCTGATCTCTAAAGGCAGGGTATTCCAGAGTCGTGGCCCAGCCACTGCAAATGCACGCTCCCCTCTACGCTCCCCTCTATCCTTTAAAACCTCACTGCCAGAGGGATATTGTGAATGCATGTGCCCGCTGGGCACAGTTTACCTGATGCCACCGGGGTGGCGATGGCACTGGTGGCTTGAGCCCGCCATCGCTGCTTGCAGCTATATTTAGGGCTCAAGCCCAAAGGGCGAGAGGCCTATTGTTTTCCTTAGGATTATTTTTTATTATTATTATTATTATTATTATTATTATTATTATTATTATTATTATTATTATTATTATTATTATTATTATTATTTTTTTTTTCCAACGTCTCGGGGGCTTTTGGGGCCCTTAACGTGCTTAAAAAGTCTTGAAAATTGGCACACAGATTGGAACCTGCGGCCATTAGGGCCGGGCAGAGACTGATACACGGGCGTGGCACAGGGGCTCTACAGCGCCCCCTGGAATATGGAGGGCCATATATCATACATTCTTGCTCGTAGACGTATGAAACTCGGTACACATATAAATCTCATCAATCCAAACAACTTTTGTATTGCATATCATAGGCTCCGCCCAACAGGAAGTTGGCTATTTAGGGTTTAGTATTCAAATTTTTCGTCAAAGTTGTGGGGGCTTTTAGGGTCCTTAACATACTCAAAAACTCTTGAAAATTTGCGCACACTTTGGAATTGGTGGCCTTTAGGAGCCTGCAGAGGCTGGGACCCGGGCGTGGCACAGGGGCTCTACGGCGCCCCCTGGAACACAGTCAGAAATGTTGATGTATAGCTCACACATACTTGCACATATTCATATGAAACTCAGTACACATATAGATCTCATCGTGCCGAACAACTTTCGTATTGCATGTCATAGGCTCCACCCAACAGGAAGTCAGCTATTTAGAGTTATGTAAAAAGCGCATGCTCTGGAATTTGAAATACTTGTCATAGGTTTTTTTCTCGATTGCCGCCAAACTCGGTCAACATGATCTCAAGACACTGGGGATGAAAAATTGCCAGGGGATTTTTGATATCTCAAACGGTTTGCTCGTGGCGAGGCGTTGAAATTATGGCGAGAAATGAGAAACAGGAAGTGTCTAATACCGTCCACATACATTTCCTGATTTTAATCAAACTTCATCAGATTATTCGTTGTATGAAGTCGATCGCATATATGTGACTATTAGGAGTCAAAGTTATAGCGCCACCAACTGGCAGAAGGAAGTGTGTCATTTTCAAAATGATTTGAATTCAGCATCTTATTATTACTCGATTTGCTTCAAACTTCATCAGAATAATGTTAAAACACAGCCGATATAAATCTGCAAGGGGGATATTGATATCTAAAAAATTGTTGGCGTGGCAACATGTCAAACTGGAATACTTCTCAGGTGATTTTGAGGCAAATAACATACTTAGAATTTCACAAAACTTTGAACACACATCAGTATTTCTGATAGGAACTTAAATTGTGAATGGATTTTGGATAGCTTGAATGATTTTGCCGTTGTGATTTTTTTAAATGACCTTACAAAGGGAATCATTATTGTATTTTTAAATTGCAGCTTCCAAACACGTCAAAGAATTTTTTAATACAGATGAAAAAGTCATTCTGAGGAAATATGCATAGTTTCACGACTTTACAACACTGTATGGATAACAGAAAATTAAAAAACTCTCAGACATCTCATCTCACTCTGTCCCTCAGTTTGAGTGTATGTGCTTCAGACTTCCATTGTCTGAGAGAAATTGCGCCCCTACAGGTGCAATTACCGGACTTTTACTTTCACTTTTAAATCGGTTAAAAATACAAATAAATACTTAGATTTAATTCACACTGACAAGCTAAACCAACATATCTGATTATTACCGGTTCAGGGCTCATGGATAAATTATTTCTGGCCAGAGATACGTGAGAAATAGGAGAGATGAATCACCGCTGTGACCACGAGCGTCTGGAGTAAAGAGCTCAGAAAAAAACGAATTTATTCCTGTTTTAAAGCTTTTAAAAATAAATTATTACAGCGATATCACACAATCAACCAATTAGAACACACCAAGAGCTAAATTAAGATGTTTTTGAACTGTTTGTGTGAAAATGAAATATTTGTGGCTGCCAATCTGAAATCACTGCCTCCGATCAGCGCTTACAGTGTCGAGCTCAAAACAAACGAATTTATTCTTGTTTAAGAGCTTTTTTAAATAAAATATTACCACAAATGCACACAATAAACCCATTGTAACACATCAAGAGGTAAATGCAGGTGTTTGTGACCTGTTTAAGTGTGCAAGACTATTTGAAAGTGCGACTGGCAGAATAACATATCTCTCGAGCTGCAGGATTCTGCCTTTCGTCGTACGAACGAACACATCACGGACAAGATTATTTCAAAACACATAATAGCTTGGCGAATATGAACGAAAACAGCCACGTGAACATAAACTGTTGAGAAATAAATCTGAAGTGGATCTACTGGATTTGAATATTAAAGTGACCACATTTACCACTTGCTTCTGTCTTCAATTGTAATCTATATAAAAAAGGAAACTCATTCTTGGCTGCTTTTTTAATGTCTGCGTATTTATTTATTTACCTTTTTATACATTTTGTATAATTTCATAGTTTGTGTATTACAATAAAAACAAAATCTCATGGATGTAACAGTACATCTGTTCAGCTCACAGATCAATACTAAGCTGTAATGCAAGCAGAACTTTCACAAATGCTTATGAGTCATTTAAGGATTTGATAACACTGTAAAATAATGTCTAATTTGTTAACATTAGCAAATGCATTGATAACACTTTATAATAACTGCACTCATTAGTAAATAGTCAGTTCATGCTTTATAAAGCCTTGTCCCAATATTAATAGTCAGTAGTAAGCAGTTTATAAATACAGCTATAAATAGCTTGTCATTGGTTTATAAGCACATTTATTAAAAAGGAGAGTAAGTTATCTTCCTATGAAAAATAAAAGATAAAAATAAACAAACAACAACACAGATTGATACAGAACTCAGAAATTTTATTGTGGATTTATGATAAAATCAGCCTGTAAATGAATTCATACTCCTCCTCATGCTACTCCATACTCCTTTTTCAACATGATGCCAATATACTGAGATGTTAAATTGTGAATGGGTTTAGGATAGCTTAAATGGTGTTGCCATAGAGATTTATTAAAGTAACATAAAAAAATACAATAGTTATTTTACTATATCTTTACAAATTTTCATTCTAACTCTTCATAATTTTTTATATAAGTAGAAGTCCTCATTTGAAGGAAGCACAGTAAGTTTCATAGCTTTATTTTTTTCAAGAGCCAGCATAAAATTAAAACTATCATAACTTATAAATCAAGCTTGCAATTCTTAGTACCTATAATGGCCACCAGAGGGAGCTATAGGATTACTTTTAAATAATTATTGTAGAAACTAGTATGATTTAAATCATTTATAGAAATCTTTCAAATAAAATAATATGTATTTTAGGAATTTTACTGATAAAATGACCCTCACTTAATTAGAATAACAAGCTGAAGTATTGTGAACTGTATATTAAGAATAATTCTTTATAGGCTTTATGGACAGATAACGTTTTGAGTGACTCTTGAAGGTTCAGCATCACATCCTCTTTTACCACTGTTTAAAGAATTAATCTTACAGAACAGGTGTGAATGAATTTTGGATAGCTTGAATGGTTTTGTCGTGGTGATTTTTTTAAATAATAGTAAAAAAGGAACCAGTAAATGTCTTTTTATTTTTTTTAAAGTGCAGCTTCTAAACACTTCAAAAAAAAAAAAATGTACACATAGAAGACAATTCATTCTGAGGCATATTTCCTCAGAATGACTGGTCTCATGACAATAGTTTCATGACTATACAACACTATATGGATGATAGAAAATTAAAAAACTATCATACATCTGATGTCACTCAGTCCCACTGTCACTGTGGGTAGTGTGTGTGTGTGTGTGTGTGTGTGTTAAGTGAATTAGGTGTGAAACTATCAGAGAGCATTTAGTCTCCAGCGCCAACATTTTACAGAACTGCCACTTTCCTGGAGTCTCCAGAATTACTCGGTGTCCGGCTCTGAGAGACTTAAGATTCCAAAAAATGATTTAATTAGAATACCATGAAGTATTGTGAAATACTATATATTAAGTCTTTATATATAGGCTTAATGAACAGATTAGACTGACTCGTGAAGGACCAGCACCACCTCCTCTTGTTTGATGGTTTGAGGAGTATATCTTCCAGAATCTGGGATTAAGATTTAGGAGCTCATTTTTATTCCACCTCCTTTCCTGAAAGTCTGTCTTGCAGAATTGACTAAAAATTAATCTTCACATTATTTCCTAATTATTTTGCAATTCTTTTTGTCAGTTCTTCTTGACCTGTTTTTCTCTTCCAGCTTTCCTGGACTATTGTATAGCACTCATAAATGATTAAATAAAAAATAATGGTAGTTATTAAGATTGATATGGTTTGGAATTGGTAAAATGTGCTTGGAAAAAAATCACAATAAAACAATGTTTTAATGTTTAAGTTTGGAATATTAACTGACATGAATGAATGCTATATAAATATTGTTCATGTTAACATAATGTTTATGAATGGAATCTTATTGTAAAGTGTTACTAAAGTTATATATATATATTGTTCTGTGAATGTGATTTTAAAGTCTAGATCAGTGGTTCCCAACCACGTTCCTGGAGGCCCCCCAACACTGCATGTTTTCCATGTCTCCTTAATCAAACACACCTGATTCAGTTCGTCAGCTCATTAGTACAGACTCCAAGACTGGACATGGTTGTGTTAGACAAAGGAGAGATGCAAAATGTGCAGTGTTGGGGGGCCTCCAGGAATGTGGTTGGGAAACACTGGTCTAGATGATTCGGATTAACCCTTTAACTGCCATATCCTTTAAAACCTCACTGCCAGAGGGATATTGTGAATGCATGTGCCCGCTGGGCACAGTTTACCTGATGCCACCGGGGTGGCGATGGCATTGGTGGCTTGAGCCCGCCATCGCTGCTTGCAGCTATATTTATTATTATTATTATTATTATTATTTTTTTCTAACGTTACGGGGGCTTTTGGGGTCCTTAACATGCTCGAAAACTCTTGAAAATTGGCACACAGATTGGAACCTGCGGCCATTAGGGCCGGGCAGAGACTGATACACGGGCGTGGCACAGGGGCTCTACAGCGCCCCCTGGAATATGGAGGGCCATATATCATACATTCTTGCTCGTAGACGTATGAAACTCGGTACACATATAAATCTCATCAATCCAAACAACTTTTGTATTGCATATCATAGGCTCCGCCCAACAGGAAGTTGGCTATTTAGGGTTTAGTATTCAAATTTTTCGTCAAAGTTGTGGGGGCTTTTGGGGTCCTTAACATACTCAAAAACTCTTGAAAATT
This sequence comes from Carassius gibelio, assembly GCF_023724105.1. Classification (NCBI taxonomy): domain Eukaryota; kingdom Metazoa; phylum Chordata; class Actinopteri; order Cypriniformes; family Cyprinidae; genus Carassius; species Carassius gibelio. Next base: position 4,941,184 of record NC_068417.1, on the reverse strand, counting down.
TGCGCACACTTTGGAATCTGTGGCCTTTAGGAGCCTGCAGAGGCTGGGACCCGGGCGTGGCACAGGGGCTCTACGGCGCCCCCTGGAACACAGTCAAAAATTTTGATGTATAGCTCACACATACTTGCACATATTCATATGAAACTCAGTACACATATAGATCTCATCGTGCCGAACAACTTTCGTATTGCATGTCATAGGCTCCACCTAACAGGAAGTCAGCTATTTAGAGATATGTAAAAAGTGCATGCTCTGGAATTTGAAATACTTGTCATAGGATTTTTTCTCGATTGCCGCCAAACTCGGTCAACATGATCTCAAGACACTGGGGATGAAAAATTGCCAGGGGACTTTTGATATCTCGAAAGGTTTGCTCGTGGCGAGGCGTTGAAATTATGGCGAGAAATGAGAAACAGGAAGTGTCTAATACCGTCCACATACATTTCCTGATTTTAATCAAACTTCATCAGATTATTCGTTGTATGATGTCGATCGCATATATGTGACTATTAGGAGTCAAAGTTATAGCGCCACCAACTGGCAGAAGGAAGTGTGTCATTTTCAAAATGATTTGAATTCAGCATCTTATTATTACTCGATTTGCTTCAAACTTCATCAGAATAATGTTAAAACACAGCCGATATAAATCTGCAAGGGGGATATTGATATCTAAAAAATTGTTGGCGTGGCAACATGTCAAACTGGAATACTTCTCAGGTGATTTTGAGGCAAATAACATACTTAGAATTTCACAAAACTCTGAACACACATCAGTATTTCTGATAGGAACTTAAATTGTGAATGGATTTTGGATAGCTTGAATGGTTTTGCCGTGGTGATTTTTTTAAATGACCTTACAAAGGGAATCATTATTGTATTTTTAAATTGCAGCTTCCAAACACGTCAAAGAATTTTTTCATACAAATGAAAAAGTCATTCTGAGGAAATATGCATAGTTTCACGACTTTACAACACTGTATGGATAACAGAAAATTAAAAAACTGTCAGACATCTCATCTCACTCTGTCCCTCTGTTTGAGTATATGTGCTTCAGACTTCCATTGTCTGAGAGAAATTGCGCCCCTACAGGTGCAATTACCGGACTTTTACTTTCACTTTTAAATCGGTTAAAAATACAAATAAATACTTAGATTTAATTCACACTGACAAGCTAAACCAACATATCTGATTATTACCGGTTCAGGGCTCATGGATAAATTATTTCTGGCCAGAGATACGTGAGAAATAGGAGAGATGAATCACCGCTGTGACCACGAGCGTCTGGAGTAAAGAGCTCAGAAAAAAACGAATTTATTCCTGTTTTAAAGCTTTTAAAAATAAATTATTACAGCGATATCACACAATCAACCAATTAGAACACACCAAGAGCTGAATTAAGATGTTTTTGAACTGTTTGTGTGAAAATGAAATATTTGTGGCTGCCTATCTGAAATCACCGCTCCGATCAGCGCGTACAGTGTCGAGCTCAAAACAAACGAATTTATTCTGGTTTAAGAGCTTTTTAAAATAAAATATTACCACAAATGCACACAATAAACCCACTGTAACACTACAAGAGCTAAATGCAGGTGTTTGTGACCCGTTTAAGTGTGAAAGACTATTTGAAAGCGCGATTGGCAGAATAACATATATCTCTCGAGCTGCAGGATTCTGGCTTTCGTCGTACGAACGAACACATCACGGACAAGATTATTTCAAAACACATAATAGCTTGGCGAATATAAACGAAAACAGCCACGTGAACATAAACTGGATCTACTGGATTTGAAAATTAAAGTGACCACATTTACCACTTGCTTCTGTCTTCAATTTTAATCTATATAAAAAAGGAAACTCATTCGACTTGGCTGCTTTTTTAATGTGTGCGTACTTATTTATTTACCTTTTTATACATTTTGTATAATTTCATAGTATGTGTATTACAATTATAAAAACAAAAATAAATTTAGCCACTCACATAGAAATAGCTTAGGCCTTAACCTTTTTCTGACAGTTTTAGGGATTTTTAAAAATCCTAAAAAAAACTTATTTGTGCTGCAAATAATAATTTCAAACTCATTTGATACTGACCTATGACATCCTGTGACATTATATTTATTTTAACTTACATAATCTCATGGATGTAACAGTAAATCTGTTCAGCTCACAGATCAATACTAAGCTGTAATGCAAGCAGAACTTTCACAAATGCTTATGAGTCATTTAAGGATTTGATAACACAAATAATGTCTAATTTGTTAACATTAGCAAATTCATTGATAACACTTTATAATAACTGCACTCATTATTAAATAGTCAGTTCATGCTTTATAAAGCCTTGTCCCAATATTAATAGTCAGTAGTAAGCAGTTTATAAATACAGCTATAAATAGCTTGTCCTTGGTTTATAAGCACATTTATTAAAAAGGAGAGTAAGTTATCTTCCTATGAAAAATAAAAGATAAAAATAAACAAACAACAACACAGATTGATACAGAACTCAGAAATTTTATTGTGGATTTATGATAAAATCAGCCTGTAAATGAATTCATACTCCTCCTCATACTACTCCATACTCCTTTTTCAACATTATGCCAATATACTGAGATGTTAAATTGTGAATGGGTTTAGGATAGCTTAAATGGTGTTGCCATAGAGATTTATTAAAGTAACATAAAAAAATACAATAGTTATTTTACTATATCTTTACAATTTTTCATTCTAACTCTTCATATTTTTTTATATAAGTAGAAGTCCTCATTTGAAGGAAGCACAGTAAGTTTCATAGCTTTATCATTTTCAAGAGCCAGCATAAAATTTAAACTATCATAACTTATAAATCAAGCTTGCAATTCTTAGTACCTATAATGGCCACCAGAGGGAGCTATAGGATTACTTTTAAATAATTATTGGAGAAACTAGTATGATTTAAATCATTTATAGAAATCTTTCAAATAAAATAATATGTATTTTAGGAATTTTACTGATAAAATGACCCTCACTTAATTAGAATAACAAGCTGAAGTATTGTGAACTGTATATTAAGAATAATTCTTTATAGGCTTTATGGACAGATACGTTTTGAGTGACTCTTGAAGGTTTAGCACCACATCCTCTTTTACCACTGTTTAAAGAATTTATCTTACAGAAGAGGTGCGAATGAATTTTGGATAGCTTGAATGGTTTTGTCGTGGTGATTTTTTTTAAATAACAGTAAAAAAGTAACCAGTAAATGTATTTTATTTTTTTAAAGTGCAGCTTATAAACACTTAAAAAAAATGTACACATAGAAGACAAGTCATTCTGAGGAAATATGCATAGTTTCATGACTATACAACACTATATGGATGATAGAAAATTAAAAAACTATCATACATCTGATGTCACTCTGTCCCTCTGTCACTGTGGGTAATGTCTGTGTGTGTGTGTGTGTGTGTGTGTGTTAAATGAATTAGGTGTGAAACTATCAGGGAGCATTTAGTCTCCAGCGCCAACATTTTACAGAACTGCCACTTTCCTGGAGTCTCAGAATTACAATGTGTCAGGTTCTGAGAGATCTAAGATTCCAAAAAATGATTTAATTAGAATACCATGAAGTATTGTGAAATACTATATATTAAGGCTTTATATATAGGCTTCATGAACAGATTAGACTGACTCGTGAAGGACCAGCACCACCTCCTCTTGTTCGATGGTTTGAGGAATATATCTTCCAGAATCCGGGATTAAGATTTAGGAGCTCATTTTTATTCCACCTCCTTTCCTGAAAGTCTGTCTTGCAGAATTGACTAAAAATTAATCTTCACATTATTTCCTAATTATTTTGCAATTCTTTTTGTCAGTTCTTCTTGACCTGTTTTTCTCTTCCAGCTTTCCTGGACTATTGTATAGCACTCATAAATGATTAAATAAAAAATAATGGTAGTTATTAAGATTGATATGGTTTGGAATTGGTAAAATGTGCTTGGAAAAAAATCACAATAAAACAATGTTTTCATTTTTAAGTTTGGAATATTAACTGACATGAATGAATGCTATATAAATATTGTTCATGTTAACATAATGTTTATGAATGGAATCTTATTGTAAAGTGTTTCTAAAGTTATATATATATTGTTCTGTGAATGTGATTTTAAAGTCTAGATGATTCGGATTAACCCTTTAACTGCCATATCCTTTAAAACCTCACTGCCAGAGGGATATTGTGAATGCATGTGCCCGCTGGGCACAGTTTACCTGATGCCACCGGGGTGGCGATGGCACTGGTGGCTTGAGCCCGCCATCGCTGCTTGCAGCTATATTTATTATTATTATTATTATTTTTTTTTTTTTCTAACGTTACGGGGGCTTTTGGGGTCCTTAACATGCTCGAAAACTCTTGAAAATTGGCACACAGATTGGAACCTGCGGCCATTAGGGTCGGGCAGAGACTGATACACGGGCGTGGCACAGGGGCTCTACAGCGCCCCCTGGAATACTGAGGGCCATATATCATACATACTTGCACGTAGACACATGAAACTCGGTACACATGTAGATCTCATTAAACCAAACAACTTTCGTACTGCATGTCATAGGCTCCGCCCAACAGGAAGTTGGCTATTTAGGGTTTATTATTCATATTTTTGGTCAAAGTTGTGGGGGCTTTTGGGGTCCCTAACATACTCAAAAACTCTTGAAAATTTGCGCACACTTTGGAATCTGTGCCCTTTAGGAGCCTGCAGAGGTTGGGACCCGGGCGTGGCACAGGGGCTCTATGGCGCCCCCTGGAACACAGTCATAAATGTTGATGTATAGCTCACACATACTTGCACATATTCATATGAAACTCAGTACACATATAGATCTCATTGTGCCGAACAATTTTCATATTGCATGTCATTGGGCTCCGCCCAACAGGAAGTCAGCTATTTAGAGTTATGTAAAAAGCGCATGCTCTGGAATTTGATATACTTGTCATAGGTTTTTTACTCGTTTACCACCAAACTCGGTCAACATGATCTCAAGACATTGGGGATGAAAAATTGCCAGGGGATTTTTGATATCTCGAACGGTTTGCTCGTGGCGAGGCGTTGAAATTATGGCGAGAATTGAGAAACAGGAAGTGTCTAATACCATCCACATACATTTCCTGATTTCAATCAAACTTCATCAGATTATTCATTGTATGATGTCGATCACATATATGTGACTATTAGGAGTCAAAGTTATAGCGCCACCAACTGGCAGCAGGAAGTGTGACATTTTCAAAATGCTTTGAATTCAGCATCTTATTTTTACTCGATTTGCTTCAAACTTCATCAGAATAATGTTAAAACACAGCCGATATGAATCTGCTGGGGGAAATTGGATAGCTAAAAATATTGTTGCCGTGGCAACATGTCAAACTGGAATACTTCTCAGGTGATTTTGAGGCATATAACATGCTTAGAATTTCATCAAACTCAGAACACATATCAGTATTTATGATAACTAGACACTGGCAAAAGTTCATAAGAGGGCGTGGAAGAGGCACTCTATAGCGCCACCTTTTGTCAAAAGTGGGGGGGTTAGTTTTAGCTACAGACACCAAACTCGGTAAAAAAATTGTTCTTATCAAGACGGACAACTTTCTAATTCACAGTCATCAGCTACGATCAACAGGAAGTCAGCTATTTTGATTTGAATGTGGATTTTTTTTTACATTTAGTTGTGAATTAATGCATACTGCTCAGAGGAGAGTAACACTATACACACCAAACTTTTTCTACATGATGCCAAAACATTTTAAACAACTTAAATTGCCAATGGATTTTGGATAGCTTGAACGGTTTTGTCGTGGTGATTTTTTTTAATGACAGTAAAACTGGAATTATTAATTTTCCTGCATTTTTAAATTCCAAACACTTCAAAACCTTTTTTCATACAGACAAAAAGTCATTCTGAGTAAATATGGATAGTTTCACGACTTTACAACACTGTATGGATAATAGAAAATTAAAAAACTGTCAGACATCTCATATCACTCTGTCCCTCTGTTTGAGTATATGTGCTTCAGACTTCCATTGTCTGAGAGAAATTGCGCCCCTACAGGTGCAATTACCGGAGATTTAGTTTCTCTTTTAAATCGGTTAAAATACAAATAAATACTTGGATTTAATTCACACTGACAAGCTAAACCAACATATATGATTATTATCAGGTCAGGGCTCATTAATAATGGATGTGTGGTCAGTGATACGTGAGAAACACGAGAGATGAATCACCGCTCTGAGCATGAGCATCTGGAATGATGAGCTCAGAAAAAACGAGTTTATTCTTGTTTTATAGCTATTAAAAATAAAGTATTGCAGCGATATCACACAATTCACCAATTAGAACACACCAAGAGCTAAATTAAGATGTTTTTGAACTGTTTGTGTGAAAATGAAATATTTGAGGCTGCCTATATGAAATCACTGCTCCGATCTGCGCGTACAGTGTCGAGCTCAAAACAAACGAATTTATTCTTGTTTAAGAGCTTTTTTAAATAAAATATTACCACAAATGCACACAATAAACCCATTGTAACACTACAAGAGCTAAATGCAGGTGTTTGTGACCCGTTTAAGTGTGCAAGACTATTTGAAAGCGCGACTGGCAGAATAACATCTCTCGACCTGCAGGATTCTGCCTTTCGTCGTAAGAACGAACACATCACGGACAAGATTATTTCAAAATACATAATAGCTTGGCGAATATAAACGAAAACAGCCACGTGAACGTAAACCGTTGAGAAATATATCTGAAGTGGATCTACTGGATTTGAATATTAAGTGACCGCGTATACCAGCTGCTTCTGTCTTCAATTTTAATCTATATAAAAAATGTAATTCATTCATCTTGGCTGCGTTTTTAATGTGTGTACGTATTTATTTATTTATTATTTTGCTCTAACAAGAATTAATCTATATTTAATTAAATCAATTACATTTTATTTTACATTTGATTTGTCCATTTCTGCATCTAAACGCCTAAAAACCTAAAACATGCTCTATTATACTATTGTTAGCAATTTCTTTATCGTCCAATTTATCTGGTGTACACACTTTTATTTTCATAATAAACTTGTTTGTTAGATTATACACAGTTACAGTGGTCTATAATAAATATTAACAGGTTTTATTCAAGCTGTTTAGAATGATTGCAGTAGGCTAAAAAACATTGGAAAACAATAACTGTTGTATTTTTTTATATATTTTGTATAATTTCATAGTTTATGCATTATAGTTATAAAAACAAATAAATTTAGCCACTCACATAGAAATCTTAGGCCTTATCCTTTTCTTACAGTTTTAGGAATTTTAAAAAATCGTAAAAAACCTTATTTGTGCTGCAAATAATAATTTCAAACTCAAAAAGTAAATAGTCAGTTCATGCTTTATAAAGCCTTGTCCCAATATTAATAGTCAGTAGTAAGCAGTTTATAAATACAGCTATAAATAGCTTGTTCTTGGTTTATAAGCACATTTATTAAAAAGGAGAGTAAAGGATCAGTTATCTTCCTATGAAAAATAAAAAAATAAAAATAAACAAACAACAACACAGATTGATACAGAACTCAGAAATTCTATTGTGGATTTATGATAAAATCAGCCTGTAAATGAATTCATACTCCTCCAAGAAGACACAAGTAGTTCACACCAAACTATTTTTTTAACATGAATCCAATATACTGAAGATGTTAAATTGCGAATGGGTTTAGGACACCTTAAATGGTGTGGCCATAGCAATTTATTAAAGTAACATAAAAAAATACAATAGTTATTTTACTATATCTTTAAATTTTTTCATTCCAAACTCTTCATAATTTTTTATATACGTAGAAGTCATCATTTGAAGGAACCACAGTAAGTTTCAAAGCTTTATCATTTTCAAGAGCCAGCAAAAAATTAAAACTATCATAACTTATAAATGAAGCTTGCAATTCTTAGTACCAATAATGGCCACCTGATGGAGCTATAGGATCACTTTTAAATAATTATTGTAGAAACAAGTATGATTTAAATCATTTATAGAAATCTTTCAAAGAAAAATAATATGAATTTTATGTATTTTACTGATAAAATGACCCTCACTTAATTAGAATAACAAGCTGAAGTATTGTGAACTGTATATTAAGAATAATTCTTTATAGGCTTTATGGACAGATACGTTTTGAGTGACTCTTGAAGGTTCAGCACCACATCCTCTTTTACCACTGTTTAAAGAATTTATCTTACAGAACAGATGCGAATGAATTTTGGATAGCTTGAATGGTTTTGTCGTGGTGATTTTTTGAAATAACAGTAAAAAAGTAACCAGTAAATGTCTTTTATTTTTTTAAAGTGCAGCTTCTAAACACTTCAAAAAAATGTACACATAGAAGACAAGTCATTCTGAGGAAATATGCATAGTTTCATGACTATACAACACTATATGGATGATAGAAAATTAAAAAACTATCATACATCTGATGTCACTCAGTCCCACTGTCACTGTGGGTAATGTGTGTGTGTGTGTGTGTGTGTGTGTGTGTGTTAAGTGAATTAGGTGTGAAACTATCAGGGAGCATTTAGTCTCCAGTGCCAACATTTTACAGAACTGCCACTTTCCTGGAGTCTCAGAATTACAATGTGTCAGGTTCTGAGAAATCTAAGATTCCAAAAAATGATTTAATTAGAATACCATGAAGTATTGTGAAATACTATATATTAAGACTTTATATATAGGCTTCATGAACAGATTATAGTGACTCGTGAAGGACCAGCACCACCTACTCTTGTCCGATGGTTTGAGGAATATATCTTCCAGAATCCGGGATTAAGATTTAGGAGCTCATTTTTATTCCACCTCCTTTCCTGAAAGTCTGTCTTGCAGAATTGACTAAAAATTAATCTTCACATTAATTCCTAATTATTTTGCAATTCTTTTTGTCAGTTCTTCTTGACCTGTTTTTTTCTTCTTCTTTTCTGACCTCATGACCCAGTCAGCATTTTTTGTATAATGGTCAAGTCTTAACTTATCCATTTCTGTATTGCATTTGTGTTTGATATTTCTCATGGGTATTTCATAATTTTCGACTTTACAGTTTGAGTTAAAACTCTTTTTTAGCACATTCCATCTGCAAAAGAAAACATGCCTAATAATTCTACACACATGAATATAAAGTGTTTTTCTCTTCCAGCTTTCCTGGACTATTGTATAGCACTTATAAATGATTAAATAAAAATAATGGTAGTTATTAAGATTGATATGGTTTGGAATTGGTAAAATGTTCTTGGAAAAAAATCACAATAAAACAATGTTTTAATGTTTAAGTTTGGAATATTAACTGACATGAATGAATGCTATATAAATATTGTTCATGTTAACATAATGTTTATAAATGAAATCTTATTGTAAAGTGTTACTAAAGTTATAAACTTAAATCTAAGTATTTGTTTGTATTTTTAACCGATTTAAAAGTGAAAGTAAAAGTTCGGGAATTGAACCTGTAGGGGCGCAATTTCTCTCAGACAATGGAAGTCTGAAGCACATATACTAAAACAGAGGGACAGAGTGAGATGAGATGTCTGACAGTTTTTTAATTTTCTGTTATCCATACAGTGTTGTAAAGTCGTTAAACTATGCATATTTCCTCAGAATGACTTTTTCATCTGTATGAAAAAATTATTTGACGTGTTTGGAAGCTGCAATTTAAAAATACAATAATGATTCCCTTTGTAAGGTCATTTAAAAAAATCACCACGGCAAAACCATTCAAGCTATCCAAAATCCATTCACAATTTAAGTTCCTATCAGAAATACTGATGTGTGTTCAGAGTTTTGTGAAATTCTAAGTATGTTATTTGCCTCAAAATCACCTGAGAAGTATTCCAGTTTGACATGTTGCCACGCCAACAATTTTTTAGATATCAATATCCCCCTTGCAGATTTATATCGGCTGTGTTTTAACATTATTCTGATGAAGTTTGAAGCAAATCGAGTAATAATAAGATGCTGAATTCAAATCATTTTGAAAATGACACACTTCCTTCTGCCAGTTGGTGGCGCTATAACTTTGACTCCTAATAGTCACATATATGCGATCGACATCATACAATGAATAATCTGATGAAGTTTGATTAAAATCAGGAAATGTATGTGGACGGTATTAGACACTTCCTGTTTCTCATTTCTCGCCATAATTTCAACGCCTCGCCACGAGCAAACCGTTCGAGATATCAAAAATCCCCTGGCAATTTTTCATCCCCAGTGTCTTGAGATCATGTTGACCAAGTTTGGCGGCAATCGAGAAAAAAACCTATGACAAGTATTTCAAATTCCAGAGCATGCGCTTTTTACATAACTCTAAATAGCTGACTTCCTGTTGGGTGGAGCCTATGACATGCAATACGAAAGTTGTTCGGCACGATGAGATCTATATGTGTACTGAGTTTCATATGAATATGTGCAAGTATGTGTGAGCTATACATCAACATTTCTGACTGTGTTCCAGGGGGCGCCGTAGAGCCCCTGTGCCACGCCCGGGTCCCAGCCTCTGCAGGCTCCTAAAGGCCACAGATTCCAAAGTGTGCGCAAATTTTCAAGAGTTTTTGAGTATGTTAAGGACCCCAAAAGCCCCCACAACTTTGACGAAAAATTTGAATACTAAACTCTAAATAGCCAACTTCCTGTTGGGCGGAGCCTATGATATGCAATACAAAAGTTGTTTGGATTGATGAGATTTATATGTGTACCGAGTACCAATATATATATATATATATATTGTTCTGTGAATGTAATTTTAAAGTCTAGATGATTCGGATTAACCCTTTAACTGCCATATCCTTTAAAACCTCACTGCCAGAGGGATATTATGAATGCATGTGCCCGCTGGGCACACTTTACCTGATGCCACCGGGGTGGCGATGGCATTGGTGGCTTGAGCCCGCCATCGCTGCTTGCAGCTATATTTATTATTTTTTTTTTCCAACGTCTCGGGGGCTTTTGGGGCCCTTAACGTGCTTAAAAAGTCTTGAAAATTGGCACACAGATTGGAACCTGCGGCCATTAGGGCCGGGCAGAGACTGATACACGGGCGTGGCACAGGGGCTCTACAGCGCCCCCTGGAATATGGAGGGCCATATATCATACATTCTTGCTCGTAGACGTATGAAACTCGGTACACATATAAATCTCATCAATCCAAACAACTTTTGTATTGCATATCATAGACTCCGCCCAACAGGAAGTTGGCTATTTAGGGTTTAGTATTCAAATTTTTCGTCAAAGTTGTGGGGGCTTTTGGGGTCCTTAACATACTCAAAAACTCTTGAAAATTTGCGCACACTTTGGAATCTGTGGCCTTTAGGAGCCTGCAGAGGCTGGGACCCGGGCGTGGCACAGGGGCTCTACGGCGCCCCCTGGAACACAGTCAGAAATGTTGATGTATAGCTCACACATACTTGCACATATTCATATGAAACTCAGTACACATATAGATCTCATCGTGCCGAACAACTTTCGTATTGCATGTCATAGGCTCCACCCAACAGGAAGTCAGCTATTTAGAGTTATGTAAAAAGCGCATGCTCTGGAATTTGAAATACTTGTCATAGGTTTTTTTCTCGATTGCCGCCAAACTCGGTCAACATGATCTCAAGACACTGGGGATGAAAAATTGCCAGGGGATTTTTGATATCTCGAACGGTTTGCTCGTGGCGAGGCGTTGAAATTATGGCAAGAAATTAGAAACAGGAAGTGTCTAATACCATCCACATACATTTCCTGATTTTAATCAAACTTCATCAGATTATTCGTTGTATGATGTCGATCGCATATATGTGACTATTAGGAGTCAAAGTTATAGCGCCACCAACTGGCAGAAGGAAGTGTGTCATTTTCAAAATGATTTGAATTCAGCATCTTATTATTACTCGATTTGCTTCAAACTTCATCAGAATAATGTTAAAACTCAGCCGATATAAATCTGCAAGGGGGATATTGATATCTAAAAAATTGTTGCCGTGGCAACATGTCAAACTGGAATACTTCTCAGGTGATTTTGAGGCAAATAACATACTTAGAATTTCACAAAACTGAACACACATCAGTATTTCTGATAGGAACTTAAATTGTGAATGGATTTTGGATAGCTTGAATGGTTTTGCCGTGGTGATTTTTTTAAATGACCTTACAAAGGGAATCATTATTGTATTTTTAAATTGCAGCTTCCAAACACGTCAAATAATTTTTTCATACAGATGAAAAAGTCATTCTGAGGAAATATGCATAGTTTCACGACTTTACAACACTGTATGGATAACAGAAAATTAAAAAACTGTCAGACATCTCATCTCACGCTGTCCCTCTGTTTGAGTATATGTGCTTCAGACTTCCATTGTCTGAGAGAAATAGCGCCCCCTACAGGTTCAATTCCCGAACTTTTACTTTCACTTTTAAATCGGTTAAAAATACAAACAAATACTTAGATTTAATTCACACTGACAAGCTAAACCAACATATCTGATTATTACCGGTTCAGGGCTCATGGATAAATTATTTCTGGCCAGAGATATGTGAGAAATAGGAGAGATTAATCACCGCTGTGATCACGAGCGTCTGGAGTAAAGAGCTCAGAGAAAACGAATTTATTCCTGTTTTAAAGCTTTTAAAAATAAATTATTACAGCGATATTACACAATCAACCAATTAGAACACACCAAGAGCTAAATTAAGATGTTTTTGAACTGTTTGTGTGAAAATGAAATATTTGTGGCTGCCTATCACCGCCTCCGATCAGCGCGTACAGTGTCCAGCTCAAAACAAACGAATTTATTCTTGTTTAAGAGCTTTTTTAAATAAAATATTACCACAAATGCACACAATAAACCCATTGTAACACAACAAGAGCTAAATGCAGGTGTTTGTGACCTGTTTAAGTGTGCAAGACTATTTGAAAGCGCGACTGGCAGAATAACATATCTCTCTTGAGCTGCAGGTTTCTGGCTTTCGTCGTACGAACGAACACATCACGGACAAGATTATTTCAAAATACATAATAGCTTGGCGAATATAAACGAAAACAGCCACGTGAACATAAACTGAATCTACTGGATTTGAATATTAAAGTGACCACATTTACCACTTGTTTCTGTCTTCAATTTTAATCTATATAAAAAAGGAAACTCATTCGACTTGGCTGCTTTTTTAATGTGTGCGTATTTATTTATTTATCTTTTTATACATTTTGTATAATTTCATAGTTTGTGTATTACAATTATAAAAACAAAAATAAAATTAGCCACTCACATAGAAATAGCTTAGGCCCTAACCTTTTTCTGACAGTTTTAGGGATTTTTAAAAATCCTAAAAAAACCTTATTTGTGCTGCAAATAATAATTTCAAACTCATTTGATACTGACCTATGACATCCTGTGACATTATATTTATTTTAATTTACATAATCTCATGGATGTAACAGTAAATCTGTTCAGCTCACAGATCAATACTAAGCTGTAATGCAAGCAGAACTTTCACAAATGCTTATGAGTCATTTAAGGATTTGATAACACTGTAAAATAATGTCTAATTTGTTAACATTAGCAAATTCATTGATAACACTTTATAATAACTGCACTCATTATTAAATAGTCAGTTCATGCTTTATAAAGCCTTGTCCCAATATCAATAGTCAGTAGTAAGCAGTTTATAAATACAGCTATAAATAGCTTGTCCTTGGTTTATAAGCACATTTATTAAAAATGAGAGTAAGTTATCTTCCTATGAAAAATAAAAGATAAAAATAAACAAACAACAACACAGATTGATACAGAACTCAGAAATTTTATTGTGGATTTATGATAAAGCCTGCAAATGAATTCATACTCCTACTCATACTACTCCATACTCCTTTTTCAACATTATGCCTATATACTGAGATGTTAAATTGTGAATGGGTTTAGGATAGCTTAAATGGTGTTGCCATAGAGATTTATTAAAGTAACATAAAAAAATACAATAGTTATTTTACTATATCTTTACAATTTTTCATTCTAAATCTTCATAATTTTTTATATAAGTAGAAGTCCTCATTTGAAGGAAGCACAGTAAGTTTCATAGCTTTATCACTTTCAAGAGCCAGCATAAAATTTAAACTATCATAACTTATAAATCAAGCTTGCAATTCTTAGTACCAATAATGGCCACCAGAGGGAGCTATAGGATTACTTTTAAATAATTATTGTAGAAACGAGTATGATTTAAATCATTTATAGAAATCTTTCAAAAAAAAATGAATTGTATATATTTTACTGATAAAATGACCCTCACTTAATTAGAATAACAAGCTGAAGTATTTTGAACTGTATATTAAGAATAATTCTTTATAGGCTTTATGGACAGATAACGTTTTGAGTGACTCTTGAAGGTTCAGCACCACATCCTCTTTTACCACTGTTTAAAGAATTAATCTTACAGAATAGGTGTGAATGAATTTTGGATAGCTTGAATGGTTTTGCCGTGATGATTTTTTGAAATAATAGTAAAAAAGGAACCAGTAAATGTCTTTTTATTTTTTTAAAGTGCAGCTTCTAAACACTTAAAAAAAAAAAATGTACACATAGAAGACCAGTCATTCTGAGGCATATTTCCTCAGAATGACTGGTCTCATGACCATAGTTTCATGACTATACAACACTGTATGGATGATAGAAAATTAAAAAAAACTATCATACATCTGATGTCACTCAGTCCCACTGTCACTGTGGGTAATGTGTGTGTGTGTGTGTGTTAAGTGAATTAGGTGTGAAACTATCAGGGAGCATTTATTCTCCAGCGCCAACATTTTACAGAACTGCCACTTTCCTGGAGTCTCCAGAATTACTCGGTGTCAGGCTCTGAGAGATTCCAAAAAATGATTTAATTAGAATACCATGAAGTATTGTGAAATACTATATATTAAGTCTTTATATATAGGCTTTATGAACAGATTAGAGTGACTCGTGAAGGACCAGCACCACCTCCTCTTGTTCGATGGTTTGAGGAATATATCTTCCAGAATCCAGGATTAAGATTTAGGAGCTCATTTTTATTCCACCTCCTTTCCTGAAAAGTCTGTCTTGCAGAATTGACTAAAAATTAATCTTCACATTAATTCCTAATTCTTTTGCAATTCTTTTGTCAGTTCTTCTTGACCTGTTTTTCTCTTCCAGCTTTCCTGGACTATTGTATAGCACTAATAAATGATTAAATAAAAAAAAAATGGTAGTTATTAAGATTGATATGGTTTGGAATTGGTAAAATGTGCTTGGAAAAAAATCACAATAAAACAATGTTTTAATGTTTAAGTTTGGAATATTAACTGACATGAATGAATGCTATATAAATATTGTTCATGTTAACATAATGTTTATAAATGAAATCTTATTGTAAAGTGTTACTAAAGTTATATATATATATATATATATATTGTTCTGTGAATGTGATTTTAAAGTCTAGATGATTCGGATTAACCCTTTAACTGCCATATCAAGTTCAAGTTCAAGTTCAAGTTCAATTTATTTGTATAGCGCATTTACAACAGCCTCCTGGCTGACCAAAGTGCTTTAACATAAGAGCAAGAATATTACACATACATAAAAATAGACCAGACAAAAAATTTAAAACCACCCATTTCAAAATGTAGCATAACACAGTAGTCAGTACACTAAGGAAAATAAAAAAGTTTTTAGCAAAGATTTAAAAATAGACAAGGAAGGGGCCAGTCTGATCTCTAAAGCCAGGGTATTCCAGAGTCGTGGCCCAGCCACTGCAAATGCACGCTCCCCTCTACGCTCCCCTCTATCCTTTAAAACCTCACTGCCAGAGGGATATTGTGAATGCATGTGCCCGCTGGGCACAGTTTACCTGATGCCACCGGGGTGGTGATGGCATTGGTGGCTTGAGCCCGCCATCGCTGCTTGCAGCTATATTTATTATTATTATTATTATTATTATTATTATTAGGGCTCAAGCCCAAAGGGCGAGAGGCCTATTGTTTTCCTTAGGATTATTTTTTATTATTATTATTATTATTATTATTTATTTTTTTTTTTCCAACGTCTCGGGGGCTTTTGGGGCCCTTAACGTGCTTAAAAAGTCTTGAAAATTGGCACACAGATTGGAACCTGCGGCCATTAGGGCCGGGCAGAGACTGATACACGGGCGTGGCACAGGGGCTCTACAGCGCCCCCTGGAATATGGAGGGCCATATATCATACATTCTTGCTCGTAGACGTATGAAACTCGGTACACATATAAATCTCATCAATCCAAACAACTTTTGTATTGCATATCATAGACTCCGCCCAACAGGAAGTTGGCTATTTAGGGTTTAGTATTCAAATTTTTCGTCAAAGTTGTGGGGGCTTTTGGGGTCCTTAACATACTCAAAAACTCTTGAAAATTTGCGCACACTTTGGAATCTGTGGCCTTTAGGAGCCTGCAGAGGCTGGGACCCGGGCGTGGCACAGGGGCTCTACGGCGCCCCCTGGAACACAGTCAGAAATGTTGATGTATAGCTCACACATACTTGCACATATTCATATGAAACTCAGTACACATATAGATCTCATCGTGCCGAACAACTTTCGTATTGCATGTCATAGGCTCCACCCAACAGGAAGTCAGCTATTTAGAGTTATGTAAAAAGCGCATGCTCTGGAATTTGAAATACTTGTCATAGGTTTTTTTCTCGATTGCCGCCAAACTCGGTCAACATGATCTCAAGACACTGGGGATGAAAAATTGCCAGGGGATTTTTGATATCTCGAACGGTTTGCTCGTGGCGAGGCGTTGAAATTATGGCGAGAAATTAGAAACAGGAAGTGTCTAATACCATCCACATACATTTCCTGATTTTAATCAAACTTCATCAGATTATTCGTTGTATGATGTCGATCGCATATATGTGACTATTAGGAGTCAAAGTTATAGCGCCACCAACTGGCAGAAGGAAGTGTGTCATTTTCAAAATGATTTGAATTCAGCATCTTATTATTACTCGATTTGCTTCAAACTTCATCAGAATAATGTTAAAACACAGCTGATATAAATCTGCAAGGGGGATATTGATATCTAAAAAAATTGTTGGCGTGGCAACATGTCAAACTGGAATACTTCTCAGGTGATTTTGAGGCAAATAACATACTTAGAATTTCACAAAACTCTGAACACACATCAGTATTTCTGATAGGAACTTAAATTGTGAATGGATTTTGGATAGCTTGAATGGTTTTGCCGTGGTGATTTTTTTAAATGACCTTACAAAGGGAATCATTATTGTATTTTTAAATTGCAGCTTCCAAACACGTCAAAGAATTTTTTCATACAGATGAAAAAGTCATTCTGAGGAAATATGCATAGTTTCACGACTTTACAACACTGTATGGATAACAGAAAATTAAAAAAACTGTCAGACATCTCATCTCACTCTGTCCCTCTGTTTGAGTATATGTGCTTCAGACTTCCATTGTCTGAGAGAAATTGCGCCCCTACAGGTTCAATTACCGAACTTTTACTTTCACTTTTAAATCGGTTAAAAATACAAACAAATACTTAGATTTAATTCACACTGACAAGCTAAACCAACATATCTGATTATTACCGGTTCAGGGCTCATGGATAAATTATTTCTGGCCAGAGATACGTGAGAAATAGGAGAGATGAATCACCGCTGTGATCACGAGCGTCTGGAGTAAAGAGCTCAGAGAAAACGAATTTATTCCTGTTTTAAAGCTTTTAAAAATAGATTATTACAGCGATATCACACAATCAACCAATTAGAACACACCAAGAGCTAAATTAAGATGTTTTTGAACTGTTTGTGTGAAAATGAAATATTTGTGGCTGCCTATCTGAAATCACCGCCTCCGATCAGCGCGTACAGTGTCCAGCTCAAAACAAACGAATTTATTCTTGTTTAAGAGCTTTTTTAAATAAAATATTACCACAAATGCACACAATAAACCCATTGTAACACTACAAGAGCTAAATGCAGGTGTTTGTGACCTGTTTAAGTGTGCAAGACTATTTGAAAGCGCGACTGGCAGAATAACATATCTCTCGAGCTGCAGGATTCTGCCTTTCGTCGTACGAACGAACACATAACGGACAAGATTATTTCAAAATACATAATAGCTTGGCGACTATAAACGAAAACAGCCACGTGAACATAAACTGGATCTACTGGATTTGAATATTAAAGTGACCACATTTACCACTTGCTTCTGTCTTCAATTTTAATCTATATAAAAAAGGAAACTCATTCGACTTGGCTGCTTTTTTAATGTGTGCGTATTTATTTATTTACCTTTTTATACATTTTGTATAATTTCATAGTTTGTGTATTACAATTATAAAAACAAAAATAAATTTAGCCACTCACATAGAAATAGCTTAGGCCTTAACCTTTTTCTGACAGTTTTAGGGATTTTTAAAAATCCTAAAAAAAAACTTATTTGTGCTGCAAATAATAATTTCAAACTCATTTGATACTGACCTATAACATCCTGTGACATTATATTTATTTGAATTTACATAATCTCATAGATGTAACAGTAAATCTGTTCAGCTCACAGATCAATACTAAGCTGTAATGCAAGCAGAACTTTCACAAATGCTTATGAGTCATTTAAGGATTTGATAACACTGTAAAATAATGTCTAATTTGTTAACATTAGCAAATTCATTGATAACACTTTATAATAACTGCACTCATTAGTAAATAGTCAGTTCATGCTTTATAAAGCCTTGTCCCAATATTAATAGTCAGTAGTAAGCAGTTTATAAATACAGCTATAAATAGCTTGTCCTTGGTTTATAAGCACATTTATTAAAAAGGAGAGTAAAGGGTCAGTTATCTTCCTATGAAAAATAAAAGATAAAAATAAACAAACAACAACAACACAGATTGATACAGAACTCAGAAATTTTATTGTGGATTTATGATAAAATCAGCCTGTAAATGAATTCATACTCCTCCTCATACTACTCCATACTCCTTTTTCAACATGATGCCAATATACTGAGATGTTAAATTGTGAATGGGTTTAGGATAGCTTAAATGGTGTTGCCATAGAGATTTATTAAAGTAACATAAAAAATACAATAGTTATTTTACTATATCTTTAAAATTTTTCATTCTAACTCTTCATAATTTTTTATATAAGTAGAAGTTCTCATTTGAAGGAAGCACAGTAAGTTTCATAGCTTTATCATTTTCAAGAGCCAGCATAAAATTAAAACTATCATAACTTATAAATCAAGCTTGCAATTCTTAGTACCTATAATGGCCACCAGAGGGAGCTATAGGATTACTTTTAAAAAATTATTGGAGAAACGAGTATGATTTAAATAATTTATAGAAATCTTTCAAATAAAATAATATGTATTTTAGGAATTTTACTGATACAATGACCCTCACTTAATTAGAATAACAAGCTGAAGTATTGTGAACTGTATATTAAGAATAATTCTTAATAGGCTTTATGGACAGATACGTTTTAAGTGACTCTTGAAGGTTCAGCACCACATCCTCTTTTACCACTGTTTAAAGAATTAATCTTACAGAACAGGTGTGAATGAATTTTGGATAGCTTGAATGGTTTTGTCGTGGTGATTTTTTGAAATAATAGTAAAAAAGGAACCAGTAAAAAAAAGTGCAGCCTCTAAACACTTCAAAAAAATGTACACATAGAAGACAAGTCATTCTGAGGAAATATGCATAGTTTCATGACTATACAACATTATATGGATGACAGAAAATTAAAAAACATACATCTGATGTCACTCTGTCCCTCTGTCACTGTGTGTGTGTGTTTGTGTGTGTTTTAAGTGAATTAGGTGTGAAACTATCAGTGAGCATTTAGTCTCCAGCGCCAACATTTTACAGAACTGCCACTTTCCTGGAGTCTCAGAATTACAATGTGTCAGGTTCTGAGAGATCTAAGATTCCAAAAAAATATTTAATTAGAATACCATGAAGTATTGTGAAATACTATATATTAAGACTTTATATATAGGCTTAATGAACAGATTAGACTGACTCGTGAAGGACCAGCACCACCTCCTCTTGTTTGATGGTTTGAGGAATATATCTTCCAGAATCCGGGATTAAGATTTAGGAGCTCATTTTTATTCCACCTCCTTTCCTGAAAGTCTGTCTTGCAGAATTGACTAAAAATTCATCTTCACATTAATTCCTAATTCTTTTGCAATTCTTTTGTCAGTTCTTCTTGACCTGTTTTTCTCTTCCAGCTTTCCTGGACTATTGTATAGCACTCATAAATGATTAAATAAAAAATAATGGTAGTTATTAAGATTGATATGGTTTGGAATTGGTAAAATGTGCTTGGAAAAAAATCACAATAAAACAATGTTTTAATGTTTAAGTTTGGAATATTAACTGACATGAATGAATGCTATATAAATATTGTTCATGTTAACATAATGTTTATAAATGAAATCTTATTGTAAAGTGTTACTAAAGTTATATATATATATATATATTGTTCTGTGAATGTGATTTTAAAGTCTAGATGATTCGGATTAACCCTTTAACTACCATATCAAGTTCAAGTTCAAGTTCAAGTTCAATTTATTTGTATAGCGCATTTACAACAGCCTCCTGGCTGACCAAAGTGCTTTAACATAAGAGCAAGAATATTACACATACATAAAAATAGACCAGACAAAAAATTTAAAACCACCCATTTCAAAATGTAGCATAACACAGTAGTCAGTACACTAAGGAAAATAAAAAAGTTTTTAGCAAAGATTTAAAAATAGACAAGGAAGGGGCCAGTCTGATCTCTAAAGGCAGGGTATTCCAGAGTCGTGGCCCAGCCACTGCAAATGCACGCTCCCCTCTACGCTCCCCTCTATCCTTTAAAACCTCACTGCCAGAGGGATATTGTGAATGCATGTGCCCGCTGGGCACAGTTTACCTGATGCCACCGGGGTGGTGATGGCATTGGTGGCTTGAGCCCGCCATCGCTGCTTGCAGCTATATTTTTTTATTATTATTATTATTAGGGCTCAAGCCCAAAGGGCGAGAGGCCTATTGTTTTCCTTAGGATTATTTTTTATTATTATTAGGGCTCAAGCCCAAAGGGCGAGAGGCCTATTGTTTTCCTTAGGATTATTTTTTATTATTATTAGGGCTCAAGCCTGGAGGGCGAGAGCCCTATTGTTTTCCTTAGGATTATTTTTTATTATTATTATTATTTTTTTCCAACGTTACGGGGGCTTTTGGGGTCCTTAACATGCTCGAAAACTCTTGAAATTTGGCACACACCTTGGAACCTGTGGCCATTAGGGCTGGGCAGAGACAGATATACGGGCGTGGCACAGGGGCTCTACAGCGCCCCCTGGAATACTGAGGGCCATATATCATACATACTTGCACGTAGACACACGAAACTCGGTACACATGTAGATCTCATCAAACCAAACAACTTTCGTACTGCATGTCATAGGCTCCGCCCAACAGGAAGTTGGTTATTTAGGGTTTAGTATTCATATTTTTCGTCAAAGTTGTGGGGGCTTTTGGGGTCCTTAACATACTCAAAAACTCTTGAAAATTTGCGCACACTTTGGAATCTGTGGCCTTTAGGAGCCTGCAGAGGCTGGGACCCGGGCGTGGCACAAGGGCTCTACGGCGCCCCCTGGATCACAGTCAGAAATGTTGATGTATAGCTCACACATACTCACACATATGCATATGAAACTCAGTACACATATAGATCTCATCGTGCCGAACAACTTTCGTATTGCATGTCATAGGCTCCGCCCAACAGGAAGTCAGCTATTTAGAGTTATGTAAAAAGCGCATGCTCTGGAATTTGAAATACTTGTCATAGGTTTTTTTGCAAATTGCCACCAAATTCGGTCAACATGATCTCAAGACATTGGGTATGAAAAATTGCCAGGGGATTTTTGATATCTCAAACGGTTTGCTCGTGGCGAGGCGCTGAAATTATGGCGAGAAATGAGAAACAGGAAGTGTCTAATACCATCCACATACATTTCCTGATTTTAATCAAACTTCATCAGATTATTCATTGTATGAGGTCGATCGCATATATGTGACTATTAGGAGTCAAAGTTATAGCGCCACCAACTGGCAGCAGGAAGTGTGTCATTTTCAAAATGCTTTGATTTCAGCAACTTATTTTTACTCGATTAGCTTCAAACTTCATCAGAATAATGTTAAAACACAGCCGATATAAATCTGTTGGGGGGATATTGATATCTAAAAATATTGTTGCCGTGGCAACATGTCAAACTGGAATACTTCTCAGGTGATTTTGAGGCATATAACATGCTTAGAATTTCATCAAACTCAGAACACATATCAGTATTTATGATAACTAGACACTGGCAAAAGTTCATAAGAGGGCGTGGAAGAGGCACTCTATAGCGCCACCTTTTGTCAAAAGTGGGGGGGTTAGTTTTAGCTACAGACACCAAACTCGGTACAAAAATTTTTCTTATCAAGACGGACAACTTTCTAATTCACAGTCATCAGCTACGACCAACAGGAAGTCGGCTATTTTGATTTGAATGTGGATTGTTTTTTACATTTAGCTGTGAATTAATGCATACTGCTCAGAGGAGAGTAACACTATACACACCAAACTTGGTGTACATGTTGAAAAAACATTGAGGAACTTAAATTGTGAATGGGTTTTGGATAGCTTGGATGGTTTTGTCGTGGTGATTTTTTTAAATGACAATAAAGATGGAATTATTAATTTTCCTGCATTTTTAAATTCCAAACACTTCAAAACCTTTTTTCATACAGAAAAAAAGTCATTCTGAGTAAATATGCATAGTTTCATGACTTTACAACACTGTATGGATAACAGAAAATTAAAAAACTGTCAGGCATCTCATATCACTCTGTCCCTCTGTTTGAGTGTGTGTGCTTAGACTTCCATTGTCTGAGAGAAAATGCGCCCCTACAGGTGCAGTTACCGGACTAAAAAAGGGAGGAGACTCTCTTTTGGTTTCACTTTTAAATCGGTTAAAATACAAATAAATACTTGGATTTAATTCACACTGACAAGCTAAACCAACATATATGATTATTATCAGGTCAGGGCTCATCAATAATGGATGTGTGGTCAGTGATATGTGAGAAACACGAGAGATGAATCACCGCTCTGAGCAGGAGCGTGTGGAATGACGAGCTCAGAAAAAAACGAGTTTATTCTTGTTTTATAGCTATTAAAAATAAATTATTGCAGCGATATCACACAATACACCAATTAGAACACACCAAGAGCTAAATTAAGATGTTTTTGAACTGTTTGTGTGAAAATGAAATATTTGCAGCTGCCTATCTGAAATCACTGCCTCCGATCAGCGCGCACAGTGTCACAAGTTCAAAACTAACGAATTTATTCTTGTTTAAGAGCTTTTTAAAATAAATTATTGCCATAAATGCACACAATACATCCATTATAACATAACACGAGCTAAATATAGGTGTTTGTGACCCGTTTAAGTGTGCAAGACTATTTGAAAGCGCGACTGGCAGAATAACATTGATCTCTCGAGCTGCAGGATTCTGCCTTTCGTCGTAAGAACGAACACATCACGGACAAGATTATTTCAAAATACATAATAGCTTGGCTAATATAAACGAAAACAGCCACGTGAACATAAACTGTTGAGAAATAAATCTGAAGTGGATATACTGGATTTTAATATTAAGTGACCGCATATACCAGCTGCTTCTGTCTTCAATTTTAATCTATATAAAAAATTTAACTCATTCATCTTGGCTGCTTTTTTAATGTGTGTACGTATTTATTTATTATTTTGCTCTAACAAGACTTAATCTATATTTAATTAAATCAATTACATTTTATTTTAAATTTGATTTGTCCATTTCTGCATCTAAACGGCTAAAAACCTAAAACAGGCTCTATTATACTATTGTTAGCAATTTCTTTATCGTCCAATTTATCTGGTGTACACGCTTTTATTTTCATAATAAACTTGTTTGTTAGATTATACACAGTTATAGTGGTCTATAATAAATATTGACAGGTTTTATTCAAGCTGTTTAGAATGATTGCCGTAGGCTAATTTTTTAAAATGTAAATCCAAAAATAAATGAATAAATAAATAAAAAATAAAAAAACATTGGAACAGAATAACTGTTGTACTTTTTTATACATTTTGTATAATTTCATAGTTTATGTATTATAGTTATAAGAACAAATATATTTAGCCACTCACATAGAAATCTTAGGCCTTATCCTTTTCTGACAGTTTTAGGGATTTTTAAAAATCCTAAAAAACCTTATTTGTGCTGCAAATAATAATTTCAAACAAATTTGATACTGACCTCTGACATCCTGTGACATGATATTTATTTGATTTTACATAATCTCATGGATGTAACTGTAAATCAGTTCAGCTCACAGATGAAGACTAAGCTGTAATGCAAGCAGAACTTTCACAAATGCTTGTAGGTCAATAAAATCATTACAAAACACTTACAAATCATTTAAGGGGTTTTATAACACTGTAAAATAATGTCTAATTTGTTAAAATTAGCAAATGCATTGAAAACACTTTATAATAACTGCACTCATTAGTAAATATTCAGTTCATGCTTTATAAAGCCTTGTCCCAACATTAATAGTCAGTAGTAAGCAGTTTATAAATACAGCTATAAATAGCTTGTTCTTGGTTTATAAGCACATTTATTAAAAAGGAGAGTAAAGGGTCAGTTATCTTCCTATGAAAAATAAAAAAATAAAAATAAACAAACAACACAGATTGATACAGAACTCAGAAATTTTATTGTGGATTTATGATAAAATCAGCCTGTAAATGAATTCATACTCCTCCAAGAAGACACAAGTAGTTCACACCAAACTGTTTTAAAATGAAGCCATACACTGAAGATGTTAAATTTCGAATGGGTTTAGGATACCTTAAATGGTGTGGCCATAGCGATTTATTAAAGTAACATAAAAAAATACAATAGTTATTTTACTATATCTTTAAAATTTTTAATTCCAACTCTTCATAATTTTTTATATACGTAGAAGTCATCATTTGAAGGAAGCACAGTAAGTTTCATAGCTTTATCATTTTCAAGAGCCAGCATAAAATGAAAACTATCATAACTTATAAATCAAGCTTGCAATTCTTAGTACCAATAATGGCCACCAGATGGAGCTATAGGATTACTTTTAAATAATTATTGTAGAAACAAGTATGATTTAAATCATTTATAGAAGTCTTTCAAAGAAAAATAATATGTATTTTATGTATTTTACTGATAAAAAGACCCTCACTTAATTAGAATAACAAGCTGAAGTATTGTGAACTGTATATTAAGAATAATTCTTTATAGGCTTTATGGACAGATACTTTTGAGTGACTCCTGAAGGATCAGCACCACATCCTATTTTACCACTGTTTAAAGAATGTATCTTACAGAACAGGTGCGAATGAATTTTGAATAGCTTGAATGGTTTTGTCGTGGTGATTTTTTGAAATAACAGTAAAAAAGTAACCAGTAAATGTCTTCTATTTAATTTTTTTTAAGTGCAGCTTCTAAACACTAAAATAAAAAAAGATAGAAAATAAAAAAAACTATCATACATCTGATATCACTCTGTCCCTCTGTCACTGTGGGTAATGTGTGTGTGTGTGTGTGTGTGTTAAGTGAATTAGGTGTGAAACTATCAGGGAGCATTTAGTCTCCAGTGCCAACATTTTACAGAACTGCCACTTTCCTGGAGTCTCAGAATTACAATGTGTCAGGTTCTGAGAGATCTAAGATTCCAAAAAATTATTTGATTAGAATACCATGAAGTATTGTGAAATACTATATATTAAGACTTTATATATATAGGCTTTATGAACAGATTAGAGTGACTCGTGAAGGACCAGCAGCACCTCCTCTTGTCCGATGGTTTGATGAATATATCTTCCAGAATCCGGGATTAAGATTTAGGAGCTCATTTTTATTCCACCTCCTTTCCTGAAAGTCTGTCTTGCAGAATTGACTAAAAATTAATCTTCACATTAATTCCTAATTATTTTGCAATTATTTTTGTCAGTTCTTCTTGACCTGTTTTTTTTCTTCTTCTTTTCTGACCTCATGACCCAGTCAGCATTTTTGTACAATGGTCAAGTCTTAACTTATCCATTTCTGTATTGCATTTGTGTTTGATATTTCTCATGGGTATTTCATAATTTTCGACTTTGAGTTAAAACAGTTTGAGTTAAAACTCTTTTTTAGCGCATTTCATCTGTAAAAGAAAACATGCCTAATAATTCTGCACACATGAATATAAGGAGTTTTTCTCTTCCAGCTTTCCTGGACTATTGTATAGCACTCATAAATTATTAAATAAAAAATAATGGTAGTTATTAAAGGTGCTGTAGGGAACTTTTGTAAAAAAAAAATATTTTTTACATATTTATTAAACCTGTCATTATGTCCTGACAGTAGAATATGAGACAGATAATCTGTGAAAAAAATCAAGCTCAGCGGAGTAACCCAGTACCTTTGTGATTCTTCATAGACATAAACAGAGAGAAGTAGCTCCAGCCACAATGTTCTTCCGCAAGACGCGAGCAGTTCTGTTTATTAACCGCTAGATCGTCAAAAGTTCCCTACTGCAGCTTTAAGATTGATATGGTTTGGAATTGGTACAATGTGCTTGGAAACAAATCACAATAAAACAATGTTTTAATGTTTAAGTTTGGAATATTAACTGACATGAATGAATGCTATATAAATATTGTTCATGTTAACAATATTTATAAATGAAATCTTATTGTAAAGTGTTACTAAATATATAAATATATATTGTTCTGTGAATGTGATTTTAAAGTCTAGATGATTCGGATTAACCCTTTAACTGCCATATCCTTTAAAACCTCACTGCCAGAGGGATATTGTGAATGCATTTGCCCGCTGGGCACAGTTTACCTGATGCCACCGGGGTGGCGATGGCATTGGTGGCTTGAGCCCGCCATCGCTGCTTGCAGCTATATTTATTATTATTATTATTATTATTATTATTTTTTTCCAACGTCTCGGGGGCTTTTGGGGCCCTTAACGTGCTTAAAAAGTCTTGAAAATTGGCACACAGATTGGAACCTGCGGCCATTAGGGCCGGGCAGAGACTGATACACGGGCGTGGCACAGGGGCTCTACAGCGCCCCCTGGAATATGGAGGGCCATATATCATACATTCTTGCTCGTAGACGTATGAAACTCGGTACACATATAAATCTCATCAATCCAAACAACTTTTGTATTGCATATCATAGGCTCCACCCAACAGGAAGTTGGCTATTTAGGGTTTAGTATTCAAATTTTTCGTCAAAGTTGTGGGGGCTTTTGGGGTCCTTAACATACTCAAAAACTCTTGAAAATTTGCGCACACTTTGGAATCTGTGGCCTTTAGGAGCCTGCAGAGGCTGGGACCCGGGCGTGGCACAGGGGCTCTACGGCGCCCCCTGGAACACAGTCAGAAAAGTTGATGTATAGCTCACACATACTTGCACATATTCATATGAAACTCAGTACACATATAGATCTCATCGTGCCAAACAACTTTCGTATTGCATGTCATAGGCTCCGCCCATCAGGAAGTCAGCTATTTAGAGTTATGTAAAAAGCGCATGCTCTGGAATTTGAAATACTTGTCATAGGTTTTTTTCTCGATTGCCGCCAAACTCGGTCAACATGATCTCAAGACACTGGGGATGAAAAATTGCCAGGGGATTTTTGATATCTCGAACGGTTTGCTCGTGGCGAGGCGTTGAAATTATGGCGAGAAATGAGAAACAGGAAGTGTCTAATACCGTCCACATACATTTCCTGATTTTAATCAAACTTCATCAGATTATTCGTTGTATGATGTCGATCGCATATATGTGACTATTAGGAGTCAAAGTTATAGCGCCACCAACTGGCAGAAGGAAGTGTGTCATTTTCAAAATGATTTGAATTCAGCATCTTATTATTACTCGATTTGCTTCAAACTTCATCAGAATAATGTTAAAACACAGCCGATATAAATCTGCAAGGGGGATATTGATATCTAAAAAATTGTTGGCGTGGCAACATGTCAAACTGGAATACTTCTCAGGTGATTTTGAGGCAAATAACATACTTAGAATTTCACAAAACTCTGAACACACATCAGTATTTCTGATAGGAACTTAAATTGTGAATGGATTTTGGATAGCTTGAATGGTTTTGCCGTGGTGATTTTTTTAAATGACCTTACAAAGGGAATCATTATTGTATTTTTAAATTGCAGCTTCCAAACACGTCAAATAATTTTTTCATACAGATGAAAAAGTCATTCTGA
Source organism: Carassius gibelio (assembly GCF_023724105.1). Classification (NCBI taxonomy): domain Eukaryota; kingdom Metazoa; phylum Chordata; class Actinopteri; order Cypriniformes; family Cyprinidae; genus Carassius; species Carassius gibelio. Next base: position 4,912,802 of record NC_068417.1, on the reverse strand, counting down.
GGAAATATGCATAGTTTAACGACTTTACAACACTGTATGGATAACAGAAAATTAAAAAACTGTCAGACATCTCATCTCACTCTGTCCCTCTGTTTGAGTATGTGTGCTTCAGACTTCCATTGTCTGAGAGAAATTGCGCCCCTACAGGTTCAATTCCCGAACTTTTACTTTCACTTTTAAATCGGTTAAAAATACAAATAAATACTTAGATTTAATTCACACTGACAAGCATAACCAACATATCTGATTATTACCGGTTCAGGGCTCATGGATAAATTATTTCTGGCCAGAGATACGTGAGAAATAGGAGAGATGAATCACCGCTGTGACCACGAGCGTCTGGAGTAAAGAGCTCAGAGAAAACGAATTTATTCCTGTTTTAAAGCTTTTAAAAATAAATTATTACAGCGATATCACACAATCAACCAATTAGAACACACCAAGAGCTAAATTCAGATGTTTTTGAACTGTTTGTGTGAAAATGAAATATTTGCAGCTGCCTATCTGAAATCACGCCTCCGATCAGCGCGTACAGTGTCGAGCTCAAAACAAACGAATTTATTCTTGTTTAAGAGCTTTTTTACATAAAATATTACCACAAATGCACACAATAAACCCATTGTAACACTACAAGAGCTAAATGCAGGTGTTTGTGACCTGTTTAAGTGTGCAAGACTATTTGAAAGCGCGACTGGCAGAATAACATATCTCTCGAGCTGCAGGATTCTGGCTTTCGTCGTACGAACGAACACATAACGGACAAGATTATTTCAAAATACATAATAGCTTGGCGAATATAAACGAAAACAGCCACGTGAACATAAACTGGATCTACTGGATTTGAATATTAAAGTGACCACATTTACCACTTGCTTCTGTCTTCAATTTTAATCTATATAAAAAAGGAAACTCATTCGACTTGGCTGCTTTTTTAATGTGTGCGTATTTATTTATTTACCTTTTTATACATTTTGTATAATTTCATAGTTTGTGTATTACAATTATGAAAACAAAAATAAATTTAGCCACTCACATAGAAATAGCTTAGGCCTTAACCTTTTTCTGTCAGTTTTAGGGATTTTTAAAAATCCTAAAAAAACCTTATTTGTGCTGCAAATAATAATTTCAAACTCATTTGATACTGACCTATGACATCCTGTGACATTATATTTATTTGAATTTACATAATCTCATAGATGTAACAGTAAATCTGTTCAGCTCACAGATCAATACTAAGCTGTAATGCAAGCAGAACTTTCACAAATGCTTATGAGTCATTTAAGGATTTGATAACACTGTAAAATAATGTCTAATTTGTTAACATTAGCAAATTCATTGATAACACTTTATAATAACTGCACTCATTAGTAAATAGTCAGTTCATGCTTTATAAAGCCTTGTCCCAATATTAATAGTCAGTAGTAAGCAGTTTATAAATACAGCTATAAATAGCTTGTCCTTGGTTTATAAGCACATTTATTAAAAAGGAGAGTAAAGGGTCAGTTATCTTCCTATGAAAAATAAAAGATAAAAATAAACAAACAACAACACAGATTGATACAGAACTCAGAAATTTTATTGTGGATTTATGATAAAATCAGCCTGTAAATGAATTCATACTCCTCCTCATACTACTCCATACTCCTTTTTCAACATGATGCCAATATACTGAGATGTTAAATTGTGAATGGGTTTAGGATAGCTTAAATGGTGTTGCCATAGAGATTTATTAAAGTAACATAAAAAATACAATAGTTATTTTACTATATCTTTAAAATTTTTCATTCTAACTCTTCATAATTTTTTATATAAGTAGAAGTCCTCATTTGAAGGAAGCACAGTAAGTTTCATAGCTTTATCATTTTCAAGAGCCAGCATAAAATTAAAACTATCATAACTTATAAATCAAGCTTGCAATTCTTAGTACCTATAATGGCCACCAGAGGGAGCTATAGGATTACTTTTAAATAATTATTGGAGAAACGAGTATGATTTAAATAATTTATAGAAATCTTTCAAATAAAATAATATGTATTTTAGGAATTTTACTGATAAAATGACCCTCACTTAATTAGAATAACAAGCTGAAGTATTGTGAACTGTATATTAAGAATAATTCTTAATAGGCTTTATGGACAGATACGTTTTAAGTGACTCTTGAAGGTTCAGCACCACATCCTCTTTTACCACTGTTTAAAGAATTAATCTTACAGAACAGGTGTGAATGAATTTTGGATAGCTTGAATGGTTTTGTCGTGGTGATTTTTTGAAATAATAGTAAAAAAGGAACCAGTAAAAAAAAGTGCAGCTTCTAAACACTTCAAAAAAATGTACACATAGAAGACAAGTCATTCTGAGGAAATATGCATAGTTTCATGACTATACAACATTATATGGATGACAGAAAATTAAAAAACATACATCTGATGTCACTCTGTCCCTCTGTCACTGTGTGTGTGTGTTTGTGTGTGTTTTAAGTGAATTAGGTGTGAAACTATCAGTGAGCATTTAGTCTCCAGCGCCAACATTTTACAGAACTGCCACTTTCCTGGAGTCTCAGAATTACAATGTGTCAGGTTCTGAGAGATCTAAGATTCCAAAAAATTATTTAATTAGAATACCATGAAGTATTGTGAAATACTATATATTAAGACTTTATATATAGGCTTAATGAACAGATTAGAGTGACTCGTGAAGGACCAGCACCACCTTCTCTTGTCCGATGGTTTGAGGAATATATCTTCCAGAATCTGGGATTAAGATTTAGGAGCTCATTTTTATTCCACCTCCTTTCCTGAAAGTCTGTCTTGCAGAATTGACTAAAAATTAATCTTCACATTAATTCCTAATTCTTTTGCAATTCTTTTGTCAGTTCTTCTTGACCTGTTTTTCTCTTCCAGCTTTCCTGGACTATTGTATAGCACTCATAAATGATTAAATAAAAAATAATGGTAGTTATTAAGATTGATATGGTTTGGAATTGGTAAAATGTGCTTGGAAAAAAATCACAATAAAACAATGTTTTAATGTTTAAGTTTGGAATATTAACTGACATGAATGAATGCTATATAAATATTGTTCATGTTAACATACTGTTTATAAATGAAATCTTATTGTAAAGTGTTACTAAAGTTATATATATATATATATATTGTTCTGTGAATGTGATTTTAAAGTCTAGATGATTCGGATTAACCCTTTAACTGCCATATCAAGTTCAAGTTCTAGTTCAAGTTCAATTTATTTGTATAGCGCATTTACAACAGCCTCCTGGCTGACCAAAGTGCTTTAACATAAGAGCAAGAATATTACACATACATAAAAATAGACCAGACAAAAAATTTAAAACCACCCATTTCAAAATGTAGCATAACACAGTAGTCAGTACACTAAGGAAAATAAAAAAGTTTTTAGCAAAGATTTAAAAATAGACAAGGAAGGGGCCAGTCTGATCTCTAAAGGCAGGGTATTCCAGAGTCGTGGCCCAGCCACTGCAAATGCACGCTCCCCTCTACGCTCCCCTCTATCCTTTAAAACCTCACTGCCAGAGGGATATTGTGAATGCATGTGCCCGCTGGGCACAGTTTACCTGATGCCACCGGGGTGGTGATGGCATTGGTGGCTTGAGCCCGCCATCGCTGCTTGCAGCTATATTTATTATTATTATTATTATTTTTTTCCAACGTCTCGGGGGCTTTTGGGGCCCTTAACGTGCTTAAAAAGTCTTGAAAATTGGCACACAGATTGGAACCTGCGGCCATTAGGGCCGGGCAGAGACTGATACACGGGCGTGGCACAGGGGCTCTACAGCGCCCCCTGGAATATGGAGGGCCATATATCATACATTCTTGCTCGTAGACGTATGAAACTCGGTACACATATAAATCTCATCAATCCAAACAACTTTTGTATTGCATATCATAGGCTCCGCCCAACAGGAAGTTGGCTATTTAGGGTTTAGTATTCAAATTTTTCGTCAAAGTTGTGGGGGCTTTTGGGGTCCTTAACATACTCAAAAACTCTTGAAAATTTGCGCACACTTTGGAATCTGTGGCCTTTAGGAGCCTGCAGAGGCTGGGACCCGGGCGTGGCACAGGGGCTCTACGGCGCCCCCTGGAACACAGTCAGAAATGTTGATGTATAGCTCACACATACTTGCACATATTCATATGAAACTCAGTACACATATAGATCTCATCGTGCCGAACAACTTTCGTATTGCATGTCATAGGCTCCGCCCATCAGGAAGTCAGCTATTTAGAGTTATGTAAAAAGCGCATGCTATGGAATTTGAAATACTTGTCATAGGTTTTTTTCTCGATTGCCGCCAAACTCGGTCAACATGATCTCAAGACACTGGGGATGAAAAATTGCCAGGGGATTTTTGATATCTCGAACGGTTTGCTCGTGGCGAGGCGTTGAAATTATGGCGAGAAATGAGAAACAGGAAGTGTCTAATACCGTCCACATACATTTCCTGATTTTAATCAAACTTCATCAGATTATTCGTTGTATGATGTCGATCGCATATATGTGACTATTAGGAGTCAAAGTTATAGCGCCACCAACTGGCAGAAGGAAGTGTGTCATTTTCAAAATGATTTGAATTCAGCATCTTATTATTACTCGATTTGCTTCAAACTTCATCAGAATAATGTTAAAACACAGCCGATATAAATCTGCAAGGGGGATATTGATATCTAAAAAATTGTTGGTGTGGCAACATGTCAAACTGGAATACTTCTCAGGTGATTTTGAGGCAAATACCATACTTAGAATTTCACAAAACTCTGAACACACATCAGTATTTCTGATAGGAACTTAAATTGTGAATGGATTTTGGATAGCTTGAATGGTTTTGCCGTGGTGATTTTTTGAAATTACCTTACAAAGGGAATCATTATTGTATTTTTAAAATGCAGCTTCCAAACACGTCAAAGAATTTTTTCATACAGATGAAAAAGTCATTCTGAGGAAATATGCATAGTTTCAAGACTTTACAACACTGTATGGATAACAGAAAATTAAAAAACTCTCAGACATCTCATCTCACTTTGTCCCTCTGTTTTAGTATATGTGCTTCAGACTTCCATTGTCTGAGAGAAATTGCGCCCCTACAGGTTCAATTCCCGAACTTTTACTTTCACTTTTAAATCGGTTAAAAATACAAATAAATACTTAGATTTAATTCACACTGACAAGCTAAACCAACATATCTGATTATTACCGGTTCAGGGCTCATGGATAAATTATTTCTGGCCAGAGATACGTGAGAAATAGGAGAGATGAATCACCGCTGTGATCACAAGCTTCTGGAGTAAAGAGCTCAGAAAAAACTAATTTATTCCTGTTTTATAGCTTTTAAAAATAAATTATTACAGCGATATCACACAATCAACCAATCAGAACACACCAAGAGCTAAATTCAGATGTTTTTGAACTGTTTGTGTGAAAATGAAATATTTGTGGCTGCCTATCTGAAATCACCGCCTCCGATCAGCGCGTACAGTGTCGAGCTCAAAACAAACGAATTTATTCTTGTTTAAGAGCTTTTTTAAATAAAATATTACCACAAATGCACACAATAAACCCATTGTAACACATCAAGAGCTAAATGCAGGTGTTTGTGACCCGTTTAAGTGCGCAAGACTATTTGAAAGCGCGACTGGCAGAATAACATATATCTCTCTAGCTGCAGGATTCTGCCTTTCGTCGTACGAACGAACACATCACGGACAAGATTATTTCAAAACACATAACAGCTTGGCGACTATAAACGAAAACAGCCACGTGAACATAAACTGTTGAGAAATAAATCTGAAATGGGTCTACTGGATTTTAATATTAAGTGACCGCATATACCAGCTGCTTCTGTCTTCAATTTTAATCTATATAAAAAATGAAATTCATTCATCTTGGCTGCTTTTTTAATGTGTGTACGTATTTATTTATTTATTTATTATTTTGCTCTAACAAGAATTAATCTATATTTAATTAAATCAATTACATTTTATTTTACATTTGATTTGTCCATATCTGCATCTAAACGCCTAAAAACCTAAAACATGCTCTATTATACTATTGTTAGCAATTTCTTTATCGTCCAATTTATCTGGTGTACACACTTTTATTTTCATAATAAACTTGTTTGTTAGATTATACACAGTTACAGTGGTCTATAATAAATATTAACAGGTTTTATTCAAGCTGTTTAGAATGATTGCAGTAGGCTAATTTTTTTTAATGTAAATCCAAAAAAAAAAAAAAAAAAAAAAAAAAAAAAAAAAAAAAAAAAAAACATTGGAAAACAATGACTGTTGTACTTTTTTATACATTTTGTATAATTTCATAGTTTATGCATTATAGTTATAAAACAAATAAATGTAGCCACTCACATAGAAATCTTAGGCCTTATCCTTTTCCGACAGTTTTAGGGATTTTTAAAAATATTAAAAAACCTTATTTGTGCTGCAAATAATAATTTCAAACTCAAAAAGTAAATAGTCAGTTCATGCTTTATAAAGCCTTGTCCCAATATTAATAGTCAGTAGTAAGCAGTTTATAAATACAGCTATAAATAGCTTGTTTTTGGTTTATAAGCACATTTATTAAAAAGGAGAGTAAAGGATCAGTTATCTTCCTATGAAAAATAAAAGATAAAAATAAACAAACAACAACACAGATTGATACAGAACAGAAAAATAAATTTTATTGTGGATTTATGATAAAATCAGCCTGTAAATGAATTCATACTCCTCCTCATACTACTCCATACTCCTTTTTCAACATGATGCCAATATACTGAGATGTTAAATTGTGAATGGGTTTAGGATAGCTTAAATGGTGTTGCCATAGAGATTTATTAATGCAACATAAAAAAATACAATAGTTATTTTACTATATCTTTAAAATTTTTCATTCTAACTCTTCATAATTTTTTATATAAGTAGAAGTCCTCATTTGAAGGAAGCACAGTAAGTTTCATAGCTTTTTCATTTTCAAGAGCCAGCCTAAAATTAAAACTATCATAACTTATAAATCAAGCTTGCAATTCTTAGTACCAATAATGGTCACCAGAGGGAGCTATAGGATTACTTTTAAATAATTATTGTAGAAACGAGTATGATTTAAATAATTTATAGAAATCTTTCAAATAAAATAATATGTATTTTAGGAATTTTACTGATAAAATGACCCTCACTTAATTAGAATAACAAGCTGAAGTATTGTGAACTGTATATTAAGAATAATTCTTTATAGGCTTTATGGACAGATACGTTTTAAGTGACTCTTGAAGGTTCAGCACCACATCCTCTTTTACCACTGTTTAAAGAACTAATCTTACAGAACAGGTGTGAATGAATTTTGGATAGCTTGAATGGTTTTGTTGTGGTGATTTTTTGAAATAATAGTAAAAAAGGAACCAGTAAATGTCTTTTTATTTTTTTTAAAGTGCAGCTTCTAAACACTTAAAAAAAATGTACACATAAAAGACAAGTCATTCTGAGGCATATTTCCTCAGAATGACTGGTCTCATGACAATAGTTTCATGAGTATACAACACTATATGGATGATAGAAAATAAAAAAACTATCATACATCTGATGTCACTCTGTCCCTCTGTCACTGTGGGTAATGTGTGTGTGTGTGTGTGTGTGTGTGTGTTAAGTGAATTAGGTGTGAAACTATCAGGGAGCATTTAGTCTCCAGCGCCAACATTTTACAGAACTGCCACTTTCCTGGAGTCTCCAGAATTACTCGGTGTCCGGCTCTGAGAGACTTAAGATCCCAAAAAATGATTTAATTAGAATACCATGAAGTATTGTGAAATACTATATATTAAGGCTTTATATATAGGCTTTATGAACAGATTAGAGTGACTCGTGAAGGACCAGCACCACCTCCTCTTGTTCGATGGTTTGAGGAATATATCTTCCAGAATCTGGGATTAAGATTTGTTGTGTCAATTCATGGTTACAAGTTGTACTGAGCACTCCAGCCTAGATTCACCCAGGATACTTAGAGCACTCCCAAACTGAAGGGGGCAACCATACAACAGTGACAGGAAAAAGTGACAGGAGGTGGAACCAATTTCTCGGAAGTGCTCTTGGGACTATATTTACCGGCGCACCCACAGGGAGTGCATGGCATTGTAATGTTTGGTAAGAGCTCAGTTGGCCCTCTCACCCGTTCCTGGAAAAAGATACCCTAACCACAGCTCTTGATCATCCAAAGACGCAACTGGTAGGACAGAATGTGATTGTGTTTGAATGTGTGGAGTTCAGACTATATGATTTTTGCTTGGTTGTAATGTGCAATTTAAATTAAATAGCGAAGACTTTATTATGTGAATGTAGAACTTGGCAGAAGTAACGTTACTCTAAGCATGTGTATTGTTTAAATTATATAAGTTTAATTATGGGATTGCTATTTTAATTAACTATTAGAGATCCTAGGTTAATCAAAATTACTTTGTCTGGTTTGGTTTGAGGATTCTGTAACATCTATTTATTATTACTTTGAGAAAGTGGTATTGAGATTTATTTGTGATTTATTTGTAATTAATTTATGGTTTTGGTTTGTGTATCTTAAAGGTTATCAACCTATTCTGTTCCAACCCAATCTATCAAACCATCTTTAATAAAATAAAAGAAAAGAAAGTGAACAGTTTTGAGTTATCCTTTGCGTTCATCGGAGATAAAGCCGTTTTCAAGTTTGGGCAAAGCTGTGGTCCGTCATCAAACACACAGAACTTGACAGTTGATAACCAGCGTGGCAGTGAGAACAAGGATCAAAGGCCTGAAGTCAAGCTGTCGACGCAAAGGGAGAATTGACTGGAAATTCTTCACCATGGCACAGGAAACTCTTGGGAAAACAGTCAAGCAACTGAAGCAAGAGCGGACCTTAGCTAAATCTGCTTTCACAAAGCAAGCAAACTACCTGAGCAGAGCTGCAGATGGTATGATTAAGGATGAACTACAAGAGGAGTTCAGCAAGCTCAGTTCCCTGGCAAGGTATGTTAGTGATTCAAATGATGACTACAGGGCTGGCCTACTGGCTGAAGCGGGAACTGAGGAAGGTAAAGAAGTCAAGCTCGACAAGCACCAGCAGGCTGAGCTTGAAAGGACAATGGAAGAGTGCGACATGAGACTGGGTGAAATCCGTAAAGCAGTTCAATCCAACCTCTGGTCAAGATATGGTAAAGAGGAGGTAGACTTTGCAATCCAAGAAGCGGGAAAAGCTTGTGACAGAGCCCAAACAAGCCCCATCACTGCTATCAATAGAGATGGCTATGAACTGCAGCTGGAAAGAGTGAGGAAGCTAATTCATGATGCAACTGTAAGCCTGAAAGACTGGGAAAAATGGATCTCACATGATCAGACAGCACACTGGAAAGGCAGGTTAAAAGACCTGAGAATATTCGGCAGCAACCTCGAGGCCAGAAGAGCAGAATTCCTCACTGCACAAAAAATTGCAGAAGAGGAAAGAAGAGGTCCAGAGCCTCAACCAACAGCAGTTCCACAACCAGTGGTAAGAATAAAGCCAACTAGTCTACCTAAATTCACTGGATTTAAGAGGAATTTCCATCGATGGAAGAGAGACTGGGAAAATCTGCAAAAGCAGGGAGAGCCGACTGGCTCAGTGGAAGTGAAGAAGTTCCAACTCCTTGACAGTGTGGACGAGAGAATATGTAGAGACCTGCGCCTGCCAACATACAACAGTGCTGATGAAATATTTAGAGTACTTCAAAACCGGTATGGAGATAAATCAACAATTGCCTTGGAGATAATTGAGGACCTAGAGAGGATCCCTCCTTTAAAGCCACACCAGCCAAGGAAGGTAATTGACCTAATTCAAGCTGTGGAAAAGGCCCTGAATGACCTCACGGAGCTCGAAAGTACTGGAGCCATAAAAAATCCCCTTGTGATCCGATCCATAGAGAGCAAGCTGCCAGATAATATAAAGAGGGACTGGCTGACATTCATGGTCAATCCAAGAAATGGAGTCACACTTGACAATCACTTTGACATCCTTCTAACATTCTTAAAGACACAAGAGGACATTCTAGAGAAACTAGACCAATTGGGTGTTGGTGAAAAACCTGAAAAGAAAGCCACGTACCTGGAGAAAAGGTATGCCCTCACAAAGTCCACGAGGAAAGGAGGATGTGTTGTCTGTGGAGATGAAAAGCACCGTGAGAAGATATTCTTTTGTAAGCAGTTCAAAGAACTAAAGCCTGGTGAGAAACTGAATGCTGTCGAAAGGCTGGGAGCATGCAGAAGATGCCTCAGATGTCATGCAGAGGATGATGAATGTACGGACACATACCTGTGCAGGAACAGAGACTGCAGGAGAGGAAGCTCTTCAGATCACCATTTCTTTCTCTGCCTGAAAGGAGGATTCAAGGGGAAAGAATCTGTGAAAGTGGGAAAACCCAGCACTAGGAGGCAAACGTTCACAGAGGAGCAAGAGGAATTAATATCTGAGCTTACCCCGGATATGGCAGAAAAATTCAGGAGAGCCTTCACCAATATGGCTGCAAAATCACACTGCACTGGAAGAAGCCTTCCTGGAGTGATGGACTCAAGCACACGTGAGTTACCAGTTATTCTTATGCTTCTCGAAGTAACCACCAACGCAGGACAGAAAATTGGAACTCTCATTGACTTAGCATCAGATACCAACTACATCACTCATATAGCTGCCAGGAGACTGAAGCTTCAAAGTGAAAAGATCACACTTGTCATCCATGGAGTTGGAGGTATGGCCATGAAGGTAAAGACTAAAAGATACTTACTCAAGGTAAGAGTCAAGACACCTAGAGGCACGGAGAAAGCTCATGAGCTGATCTGTTATGGGTTGGATGAGATTGCAAAAGTTCACAGAGTAATCAAAGCGCAGCAACTCAAGAAGTTCTTCCCCGATTCCAACCTGGAAGATCTTCACAGACCAGAACACGTGGAGCTTCTCATAAGCCACCGTGAAGGAAGACTTGCTCCACAGAGAGTAAAGGTAGTAGGAGATCTTGTCCTGTGGGAAAGCCCTTTAGGAAAGACCGTTGGCGGAGCACATCCAGACCTCTGTGAAGTAGTGGACATGGCCTTGCACAATTCTGAGACTCACTTTGCACGATCGATGAGAATCACAGCAGTGAAGTATCAAGAAATTGCTGGGATGCAGGAATCTAGAGCTGAAACCAAAACCACTGTTATTGGCAGAGAGTTCTTGGACTGGTGGAAGTGGGACAGCATTGGTGCGGCCTGCGAACCCATGTGTGGAGGATGCCGGTGTGGTAACTGTCAACCAGGAGGCAAAGACATGACTCTGAGTGAAGAAAGAGAGCTTGAGATGATCAGGCAAGGCCTCAGTTATATGAAGTCAGATGCGCATAGTCAGGAGCCTCATTGGGACGCAAAATACCCCTGGATTGAGGATCCAAGTTCCCTCCCCAACAACAGAAGCGCAGTGGAAGCCACATTTCTGAGGATGGAGAAACAGCTCAAGAAAGAACCAGAGTGGCGTGCAGCATACACAACTCAAGTCCACGAGATGGTGGAAAGGAAGGCAGCAAAGAAACTCACTAGAGAGACCATTGCTGACTGGAAAGGACCAGTATGGTACGTCAGTCATTTGGTGGCGCCAAACCCACACTCTGTAACAACACCTGTCCGACTGGTATGGAACAGCAGCCAGAAGTTTAGAGGAATCAGCATGAATGACCTTCTCCTGAAAGGGCCTGATGTACTTAATCCCATCCGAGCAGTGCTACTAAGGTTCAGGAGAGGAGTCCATGCTGCCCTCGGCGACATCAAGAAGATGTACAATTCTGTGTGGCTTGAAGACCTGGAGATGCACCTCCATCGATTTCTCTGGAGAAACAGTGAAGATGAAGAAATTGAGGAATATGCCATCACCAGGGTCAACATTGGCGATCGACCAGCAGGGTGCATAGCACAACTGGCCATGAGAGAGACAGCAAAGCTGCCAATGTTCACTCATCTGAAGGAGGAACGGAGAGTCATTGAAGAGGATTCCTATGTAGATGATATCCTGACATCCCATAATGACATGGAAAAGCTAGATGAAACCACCAAAGGAGTCGAAGAAATTCTGAAGGCAGGTGGATTCTTCCTCAAGCCGTGGGTCCGATCAGGCCAAAGTGGGAGGCAGACGTCTACATCCGAACATCCAGCATCGTCAGATGAAGTCCTCATTCTCCCCAACCAAATGAGAGAAGGAGACAACAAAGCCCTTGGAGTTGGTTACCTGGTTGAACCAGACAAACTGTATCTTATGACCTCGATAAACTTCTCAAAGAGAAAAAAGAAGATGAGAATCAGCCAAAATCTTGTCGGAGAAGAGGTAAGAAGAAAAACTCCAAACCCACTGACTAGAAGACAATTGCTTAGCCAAGTAGCTAGTTTGTATGACCCAATAGGCCTTGCAACACCGGCCAAACAGAAAGGAGCCATTCTAGTCAGAAAGGCATTTCAAGAAGCTGGAGGCAAAACTCTAACACGAGACACATGGGACACACCTCTGTCTGAAAGACTTAGAGAAGAAGCCATCCACCTTTTTGAGGAATACACACGCCTCAACCAAATTACCTTCCATAGAAGCCTAACACCAGTCAAAAGGATTGGAGAACCCTGGGGAATAACATTCTCAGATGGGAGCGACCAGAGCTATGGAGCTGTTGCATACTTCAGGTGGAAGACTGAGCAAGGCATCCTGGTCCGGCTTGTTGAGTCCAAAGCCAAGCTCACACCACTTGACCAAAAGGGAGAACCAGTGAAGGCTGAGGTCTGTGGTGCTGTGTTCGCTGCAAGACTCAGGAAATACATTGAAAAGCACAGTCGGATGCAAGTTGATCGTTGGATCCATCTGTTGGACAGTCAAACTGTGCTGGGTGCAATCCAAAGGGACAGTTATGGGTACCAGACCTTTTTTGCGAACAGAGTAGGAGAGATCCAGAAATCCACATCAGTTGAAGATTGGAGATGGATTCCAGGTGAACAAAACATTGCTGACCTCACAACAAGAGGAGCAACCCCAGAAGACCTTAAAGAGAACTCTGTGTGGCAAAATGGCCCAGAGTTTCTGAAACGACCAGTGGAGGAGTGGCCGACAAAGTCAGCCAAAGATGTCGCTGCAGATGCCAAAGAAGGTATAAACAAGCTCCAAAGGAAATGTTTTACAGCAGCACTGACCCGAGCACAGGTTGAAAAAAACCAACATGCTCCACCTGCCACTGCAATGCAAATGTCTCCAACCTCTGACCAAAACAAGGACCTGCAAAGCAGCCCTAGCAGAAAAGGGCACCAAATCCAAGTCCGGAGGCCACCTTCTGGTTCTTCAGTGGGGAAAATCCTTAACATCAGTAAGTTCAGCAGTTTAACCAGGTTGATGAGAGTCATTGCCTGGGTGTGGAGAGCTGCCACAAAGTGGAAAGAAATGCTGGCCAAGACCTCAACCACAGACAAGTCAAAGAGAAAGGAGATTCCTTCAGCTCTTGAGATCAAGTCCAGAGTCAAGGAAGCTACACTTACCATCATGGAGTGTGAAGATGCACTCAGGGATCTCTTCCTTGCAGCTCAAAAGGAGGTAACCTTGCCAGACACCACACTCAGCAGACTTGCTGTGGTCAAAGAGGAAAGCACTGGACTTTTGCTCTGTGGAGGAAGATTCCAAATCTTTAATGAAGAAAAAACTGCAGTACCAATCTTGCCCTGCACATCCTGGGTATCCACTCTTCTAGCTCAAGAAGCCCACAAGGCAAATCATGAAGAAATCGCAGGCACACTCCTCCGGATGAGAAGGAAAGCATGGGTGGTAAGAGGCCGGAAATTAGCTCAGAAGATCGTTGATAATTGTGTGACATGCAGGAGACTTAGGGCCCGAAGGTGCCAACAGATTATGAGTGACCTCCCATCGGAACGAATAACACCAGCCAATCCATTTGAGTACACGACAGTGGACTTATTTGGACCTTACGAAGTGAAGGATGAGGTGAGAAAGAAGGTGAAACTCAAAGTGTGGGGAATTGTCTTCTGTTGCATGGCGTCTAGAGCTATGCACACAGACCTTGTCAGTGACCAGTCAGCTGAAGGCTTCCTGTTAGCCTACCAAAGATTTACAGCACTGAGAGGACATCCGAGGAAATTGTGGTCGGATCCTGGAAAGAACTTTGTCGGAGCCAGACCTGCCCTCAAAGAGCTCTACATGTTTTTGGACCGACTGGAGAAATCAAAGCTTGAGTATGAAGCCTCCAAACATGGCACAGAATGGAACTGGAGGATCCATCCAGCAGACTCACCTCACAGGAACGGAGCTGCTGAAGCTGCTGTCCGGACTGTGAAGCGGGCTTTGCACAATCTGGGGGGTAATGGAGTCTTCACATGGGGTGAGTTTCAGACTTTCCTTTATATGGCTTCCAACCTCGCCAATGAACGACCTATTGATGCCAGGACTCAGAGCCGGGAGGACTGTGTAGAATACATTAGCCCAAATTCACTTCTGCTTGGAAGAACTGGACCCAGAGGAGATCCAGGGACTTTTGACTTTGAAGGCTACTCTTACAAGAGATTAAGAAACATCCAAGTTGAAGTTGACCGGTTTTGGAGGAAATGGAGCCAGTTAGCCGGACCAAACCTGTTTGTCCGGACTAAGTGGCACACAGCTCACAGGAATGTGGCAATTGGAGATGTCATCTGGCTGGCTGACCAGAATGCCTTGAGAGGTCAGTTCAGGCTTGCCAGAGTTATTGACGTCAATACTGACAGAAAGGGAATTGTGAGGGATGTATATCTCCGATCCTTCCCCAGCTACCCAGTTGCAACTGTGAAGCCCACTAAAAAGGGGAAAAAACACTCAACCAAGGTACCTGCAACAGTTCTTCACAGGGATGTCAGACGAATAGTTGTCCTGCTTCCAGTAGAAGAACAGCAGCAGCAACAGGATCAAAAAATAGAGTAACTAAATCCAACATATCACAGTACTGGTGTGACCTCCTTGGGTTGAAGAACCAGGAGGTCAAGTGGGAGGTGTTGTGTCAATTCATGGTTACAAGTTGTACTGAGCACTCCAGCCTAGATTCACCCAGGATACTTAGAGCACTCCCAAACTGAAGGGGGCAACCATACAACAGTGACAGGAAAAAGTGACAGGAGGTGGAACCAATTTCTCGGAAGTGCTCTTGGGACTATATTTACCGGCGCACCCACAGGGAGTGCATGGCATTGAAATGTTTGGTAAGAGCTCAGTTGGCCCTCTCACCCGTTCCTGGAAAAAGATACCCTAACCACAGCTCTTGATCATCCAAAGACGCAACTGGTAGGACAGAATGTGATTGTGTTTGAATGTGTGGAGTTCAGACTATATGATTTTTGCTTGGTTGTAATGTGCAATTTAAATTAAATAGCGAAGACTTTATTATGTGAATGTAGAACTTGGCAGAAGTAACGTTACTCTAAGCATGTGTATTGTTTAAATTATATAAGTTTAATTATGGGATTGCTATTTTAATTAACTATTAGAGATCCTAGGTTAATCAAAATTACTTTGTCTGGTTTGGTTTGAGGATTCTGTAACATCTATTTATTATTACTTTGAGAAAGTGGTATTGAGATTTATTTGTGATTTATTTGTAATTAATTTATGGTTTTGGTTTGTGTATCTTAAAGGTTATCAACCTATTCTGTTCCAACCCAATCTATCAAACCATCTTTAATAAAATAAAAGAAAAGAAAGTGAACAGTTTTGAGTTATCCTTTGCGTTCATCGGAGATAAAGCCGTTTTCAAGTTTGGGCAAAGCTGTGGTCCGTCATCAAACACACAGAACTTGACAGTTGATAACCAGCGTGGCAGTGAGAACAAGGATCAAAGGCCTGAAGTCAAGCTGTCGACGCAAAGGGAGAATTGACTGGAAATTCTTCACCATGGCACAGGAAACTCTTGGGAAAACAGTCAAGCAACTGAAGCAAGAGCGGACCTTAGCTAAATCTGCTTTCACAAAGCAAGCAAACTACCTGAGCAGAGCTGCAGATGGTATGATTAAGGATGAACTACAAGAGGAGTTCAGCAAGCTCAGTTCCCTGGCAAGGTATGTTAGTGATTCAAATGATGACTACAGGGCTGGCCTACTGGCTGAAGCGGGAACTGAGGAAGGTAAAGAAGTCAAGCTCGACAAGCACCAGCAGGCTGAGCTTGAAAGGACAATGGAAGAGTGCGACATGAGACTGGGTGAAATCCGTAAAGCAGTTCAATCCAACCTCTGGTCAAGATATGGTAAAGAGGAGGTAGACTTTGCAATCCAAGAAGCGGGAAAAGCTTGTGACAGAGCCCAAACAAGCCCCATCACTGCTATCAATAGAGATGGCTATGAACTGCAGCTGGAAAGAGTGAGGAAGCTAATTCATGATGCAACTGTAAGCCTGAAAGACTGGGAAAAATGGATCTCACATGATCAGACAGCACACTGGAAAGGCAGGTTAAAAGACCTGAGAATATTCGGCAGCAACCTCGAGGCCAGAAGAGCAGAATTCCTCACTGCACAAAAAATTGCAGAAGAGGAAAGAAGAGGTCCAGAGCCTCAACCAACAGCAGTTCCACAACCAGTGGTAAGAATAAAGCCAACTAGTCTACCTAAATTCACTGGATTTAAGAGGAATTTCCATCGATGGAAGAGAGACTGGGAAAATCTGCAAAAGCAGGGAGAGCCGACTGGCTCAGTGGAAGTGAAGAAGTTCCAACTCCTTGACAGTGTGGACGAGAGAATATGTAGAGACCTGCGCCTGCCAACATACAACAGTGCTGATGAAATATTTAGAGTACTTCAAAACCGGTATGGAGATAAATCAACAATTGCCTTGGAGATAATTGAGGACCTAGAGAGGATCCCTCCTTTAAAGCCACACCAGCCAAGGAAGGTAATTGACCTAATTCAAGCTGTGGAAAAGGCCCTGAATGACCTCACGGAGCTCGAAAGTACTGGAGCCATAAAAAATCCCCTTGTGATCCGATCCATAGAGAGCAAGCTGCCAGATAATATAAAGAGGGACTGGCTGACATTCATGGTCAATCCAAGAAATGGAGTCACACTTGACAATCACTTTGACATCCTTCTAACATTCTTAAAGACACAAGAGGACATTCTAGAGAAACTAGACCAATTGGGTGTTGGTGAAAAACCTGAAAAGAAAGCCACGTACCTGGAGAAAAGGTATGCCCTCACAAAGTCCACGAGGAAAGGAGGATGTGTTGTCTGTGGAGATGAAAAGCACCGTGAGAAGATATTCTTTTGTAAGCAGTTCAAAGAACTAAAGCCTGGTGAGAAACTGAATGCTGTCGAAAGGCTGGGAGCATGCAGAAGATGCCTCAGATGTCATGCAGAGGATGATGAATGTACGGACACATACCTGTGCAGGAACAGAGACTGCAGGAGAGGAAGCTCTTCAGATCACCATTTCTTTCTCTGCCTGAAAGGAGGATTCAAGGGGAAAGAATCTGTGAAAGTGGGAAAACCCAGCACTAGGAGGCAAACGTTCACAGAGGAGCAAGAGGAATTAATATCTGAGCTTACCCCGGATATGGCAGAAAAATTCAGGAGAGCCTTCACCAATATGGCTGCAAAATCACACTGCACTGGAAGAAGCCTTCCTGGAGTGATGGACTCAAGCACACGTGAGTTACCAGTTATTCTTATGCTTCTCGAAGTAACCACCAACGCAGGACAGAAAATTGGAACTCTCATTGACTTAGCATCAGATACCAACTACATCACTCATATAGCTGCCAGGAGACTGAAGCTTCAAAGTGAAAAGATCACACTTGTCATCCATGGAGTTGGAGGTATGGCCATGAAGGTAAAGACTAAAAGATACTTACTCAAGGTAAGAGTCAAGACACCTAGAGGCACGGAGAAAGCTCATGAGCTGATCTGTTATGGGTTGGATGAGATTGCAAAAGTTCACAGAGTAATCAAAGCGCAGCAACTCAAGAAGTTCTTCCCCGATTCCAACCTGGAAGATCTTCACAGACCAGAACACGTGGAGCTTCTCATAAGCCACCGTGAAGGAAGACTTGCTCCACAGAGAGTAAAGGTAGTAGGAGATCTTGTCCTGTGGGAAAGCCCTTTAGGAAAGACCGTTGGCGGAGCACATCCAGACCTCTGTGAAGTAGTGGACATGGCCTTGCACAATTCTGAGACTCACTTTGCACGATCGATGAGAATCACAGCAGTGAAGTATCAAGAAATTGCTGGGATGCAGGAATCTAGAGCTGAAACCAAAACCACTGTTATTGGCAGAGAGTTCTTGGACTGGTGGAAGTGGGACAGCATTGGTGCGGCCTGCGAACCCATGTGTGGAGGATGCCGGTGTGGTAACTGTCAACCAGGAGGCAAAGACATGACTCTGAGTGAAGAAAGAGAGCTTGAGATGATCAGGCAAGGCCTCAGTTATATGAAGTCAGATGCGCATAGTCAGGAGCCTCATTGGGACGCAAAATACCCCTGGATTGAGGATCCAAGTTCCCTCCCCAACAACAGAAGCGCAGTGGAAGCCACATTTCTGAGGATGGAGAAACAGCTCAAGAAAGAACCAGAGTGGCGTGCAGCATACACAACTCAAGTCCACGAGATGGTGGAAAGGAAGGCAGCAAAGAAACTCACTAGAGAGACCATTGCTGACTGGAAAGGACCAGTATGGTACGTCAGTCATTTGGTGGCGCCAAACCCACACTCTGTAACAACACCTGTCCGACTGGTATGGAACAGCAGCCAGAAGTTTAGAGGAATCAGCATGAATGACCTTCTCCTGAAAGGGCCTGATGTACTTAATCCCATCCGAGCAGTGCTACTAAGGTTCAGGAGAGGAGTCCATGCTGCCCTCGGCGACATCAAGAAGATGTACAATTCTGTGTGGCTTGAAGACCTGGAGATGCACCTCCATCGATTTCTCTGGAGAAACAGTGAAGATGAAGAAATTGAGGAATATGCCATCACCAGGGTCAACATTGGCGATCGACCAGCAGGGTGCATAGCACAACTGGCCATGAGAGAGACAGCAAAGCTGCCAATGTTCACTCATCTGAAGGAGGAACGGAGAGTCATTGAAGAGG
Organism: Carassius gibelio; assembly: GCF_023724105.1. Classification (NCBI taxonomy): domain Eukaryota; kingdom Metazoa; phylum Chordata; class Actinopteri; order Cypriniformes; family Cyprinidae; genus Carassius; species Carassius gibelio. The sequence goes on along the minus strand of NC_068417.1, from coordinate 4,893,682 downwards.
ATTCCTATGTAGATGATATCCTGACATCCCATAATGACCTGGAAAAGCTAGATGAAACCACCAAAGGAGTCGAAGAAATTCTGAAGGCAGGTGGATTCTTCCTCAAGCCGTGGGTCCGATCAGGCCAAAGTGGGAGGCAGACGTCTACATCCGAACATCCAGCATCGTCAGATGAAGTCCTCATTCTCCCCAACCAAATGAGAGAAGGAGACAACAAAGCCCTTGGAGTTGGTTACCTGGTTGAACCAGACAAACTGTATCTTATGACCTCGATAAACTTCTCAAAGAGAAAAAAGAAGATGAGAATCAGCCAAAATCTTGTCGGAGAAGAGGTAAGAAGAAAAACTCCAAACCCACTGACTAGAAGACAATTGCTTAGCCAAGTAGCTAGTTTGTATGACCCAATAGGCCTTGCAACACCGGCCAAACAGAAAGGAGCCATTCTAGTCAGAAAGGCATTTCAAGAAGCTGGAGGCAAAACTCTAACACGAGACACATGGGACACACCTCTGTCTGAAAGACTTAGAGAAGAAGCCATCCACCTTTTTGAGGAATACACACGCCTCAACCAAATTACCTTCCATAGAAGCCTAACACCAGTCAAAAGGATTGGAGAACCCTGGGGAATAACATTCTCAGATGGGAGCGACCAGAGCTATGGAGCTGTTGCATACTTCAGGTGGAAGACTGAGCAAGGCATCCTGGTCCGGCTTGTTGAGTCCAAAGCCAAGCTCACACCACTTGACCAAAAGGGAGAACCAGTGAAGGCTGAGGTCTGTGGTGCTGTGTTCGCTGCAAGACTCAGGAAATACATTGAAAAGCACAGTCGGATGCAAGTTGATCGTTGGATCCATCTGTTGGACAGTCAAACTGTGCTGGGTGCAATCCAAAGGGACAGTTATGGGTACCAGACCTTTTTTGCGAACAGAGTAGGAGAGATCCAGAAATCCACATCAGTTGAAGATTGGAGATGGATTCCAGGTGAACAAAACATTGCTGACCTCACAACAAGAGGAGCAACCCCAGAAGACCTTAAAGAGAACTCTGTGTGGCAAAATGGCCCAGAGTTTCTGAAACGACCAGTGGAGGAGTGGCCGACAAAGTCAGCCAAAGATGTCGCTGCAGATGCCAAAGAAGGTATAAACAAGCTCCAAAGGAAATGTTTTACAGCAGCACTGACCCGAGCACAGGTTGAAAAAAACCAACATGCTCCACCTGCCACTGCAATGCAAATGTCTCCAACCTCTGACCAAAACAAGGACCTGCAAAGCAGCCCTAGCAGAAAAGGGCACCAAATCCAAGTCCGGAGGCCACCTTCTGGTTCTTCAGTGGGGAAAATCCTTAACATCAGTAAGTTCAGCAGTTTAACCAGGTTGATGAGAGTCATTGCCTGGGTGTGGAGAGCTGCCACAAAGTGGAAAGAAATGCTGGCCAAGACCTCAACCACAGACAAGTCAAAGAGAAAGGAGATTCCTTCAGCTCTTGAGATCAAGTCCAGAGTCAAGGAAGCTACACTTACCATCATGGAGTGTGAAGATGCACTCAGGGATCTCTTCCTTGCAGCTCAAAAGGAGGTAACCTTGCCAGACACCACACTCAGCAGACTTGCTGTGGTCAAAGAGGAAAGCACTGGACTTTTGCTCTGTGGAGGAAGATTCCAAATCTTTAATGAAGAAAAAACTGCAGTACCAATCTTGCCCTGCACATCCTGGGTATCCACTCTTCTAGCTCAAGAAGCCCACAAGGCAAATCATGAAGAAATCGCAGGCACACTCCTCCGGATGAGAAGGAAAGCATGGGTGGTAAGAGGCCGGAAATTAGCTCAGAAGATCGTTGATAATTGTGTGACATGCAGGAGACTTAGGGCCCGAAGGTGCCAACAGATTATGAGTGACCTCCCATCGGAACGAATAACACCAGCCAATCCATTTGAGTACACGACAGTGGACTTATTTGGACCTTACGAAGTGAAGGATGAGGTGAGAAAGAAGGTGAAACTCAAAGTGTGGGGAATTGTCTTCTGTTGCATGGCGTCTAGAGCTATGCACACAGACCTTGTCAGTGACCAGTCAGCTGAAGGCTTCCTGTTAGCCTACCAAAGATTTACAGCACTGAGAGGACATCCGAGGAAATTGTGGTCGGATCCTGGAAAGAACTTTGTCGGAGCCAGACCTGCCCTCAAAGAGCTCTACATGTTTTTGGACCGACTGGAGAAATCAAAGCTTGAGTATGAAGCCTCCAAACATGGCACAGAATGGAACTGGAGGATCCATCCAGCAGACTCACCTCACAGGAACGGAGCTGCTGAAGCTGCTGTCCGGACTGTGAAGCGGGCTTTGCACAATCTGGGGGGTAATGGAGTCTTCACATGGGGTGAGTTTCAGACTTTCCTTTATATGGCTTCCAACCTCGCCAATGAACGACCTATTGATGCCAGGACTCAGAGCCGGGAGGACTGTGTAGAATACATTAGCCCAAATTCACTTCTGCTTGGAAGAACTGGACCCAGAGGAGATCCAGGGACTTTTGACTTTGAAGGCTACTCTTACAAGAGATTAAGAAACATCCAAGTTGAAGTTGACCGGTTTTGGAGGAAATGGAGCCAGTTAGCCGGACCAAACCTGTTTGTCCGGACTAAGTGGCACACAGCTCACAGGAATGTGGCAATTGGAGATGTCATCTGGCTGGCTGACCAGAATGCCTTGAGAGGTCAGTTCAGGCTTGCCAGAGTTATTGACGTCAATACTGACAGAAAGGGAATTGTGAGGGATGTATATCTCCGATCCTTCCCCAGCTACCCAGTTGCAACTGTGAAGCCCACTAAAAAGGGGAAAAAACACTCAACCAAGGTACCTGCAACAGTTCTTCACAGGGATGTCAGACGAATAGTTGTCCTGCTTCCAGTAGAAGAACAGCAGCAGCAACAGGATCAAAAAATAGAGTAACTAAATCCAACATATCACAGTACTGGTGTGACCTCCTTGGGTTGAAGAACCAGGAGGTCAAGTGGGAGGTGTTGTGTCAATTCATGGTTACAAGTTGTACTGAGCACTCCAGCCTAGATTCACCCAGGATACTTAGAGCACTCCCAAACTGAAGGGGGCAACCATACAACAGTGACAGGAAAAAGTGACAGGAGGTGGAACCAATTTCTCGGAAGTGCTCTTGGGACTATATTTACCGGCGCACCCACAGGGAGTGCATGGCATTGAAATGTTTGGTAAGAGCTCAGTTGGCCCTCTCACCCGTTCCTGGAAAAAGATACCCTAACCACAGCTCTTGATCATCCAAAGACGCAACTGGTAGGACAGAATGTGATTGTGTTTGAATGTGTGGAGTTCAGACTATATGATTTTTGCTTGGTTGTAATGTGCAATTTAAATTAAATAGCGAAGACTTTATTATGTGAATGTAGAACTTGGCAGAAGTAACGTTACTCTAAGCATGTGTATTGTTTAAATTATATAAGTTTAATTATGGGATTGCTATTTTAATTAACTATTAGAGATCCTAGGTTAATCAAAATTACTTTGTCTGGTTTGGTTTGAGGATTCTGTAACATCTATTTATTATTACTTTGAGAAAGTGGTATTGAGATTTATTTGTGATTTATTTGTAATTAATTTATGGTTTTGGTTTGTGTATCTTAAAGGTTATCAACCTATTCTGTTCCAACCCAATCTATCAAACCATCTTTAAGAAAATAAAAGAAAAGAAAGTGAACAGTTTTGAGTTATCCTTTGCGTTCATCGGAGATAAAGCCGTTTTCAAGTTTGGGCAAAGCTGTGGTCCGTCATCAAACACACAGAACTTGACAAGATTTAAGAGCTCATTTTTATTCCACCTCCTTTCCTGAAAGTCTGTCTTGCAGAATTGACTAAAAATTAATCTTCACATTATTTCCTAATTATTTTGCAATTCTTTTTGTCAGTTCTTCTTGACCTGTTTTTCTCTTCCAGCTTTCCTGGACTATTGTATAGCACTCATAAATGATTAAATAAAAAACAATGGTAGTTATTAAGATTGATATGGTTTGGAATTGGTAAAAAATGCTTGGAAAAAAATCACAATAAAACAATGTTTTAATGTTTAAGTTTGGAATATTAACTGACGTGAATGAATGCTATATAAATATTGTTCATGTTAACATAATGTTTATGAATGGAATCTTATTGTAAAGTGTTACTAAAGTTATATATATATATATATATTGTTCTGTGAATGTGATTTTAAAGTCTAGATGATTCGGATTAACCCTTTAACTGCCATATCCTTTAAAACCTCACTGCCAGAGGGATATTGTGAATGCATGTGCCCGCTGGGCACAGTTTACCTGATGCCACCGGGGTGGCGATGGCACTGGTGGCTTGAGCCCGCCATCGCTGCTTGCAGCTATATATTTATTAGGGCTCAAGCCCAAAGGGCGAGAGGCCTATTGTTTTCCTTAGGATTATTTTTAGGGCTCAAGCCCAAAGGGCGAGAGGCCTATTGTTTTCCTTAGGATTATTTTTAGGGCTCAAGCCCAAAGGGCGAGAGGCCTATTGTTTTCCTTAGGATTATTTTTTATTATTATTATTATTATTATTATTATTTTTTTTTTTTTCCAACGTCTCGGGGGCTTTTGGGGCCCTTAACGTGCTTAAAAAGTCTTGAAAATTGGCACACAGATTGGAACCTGCGGCCATTAGGGCCGGGCAGAGACTGATACACGGGCGTGGCACAGGGGCTCTACAGCGCCCCCTGGAATATGGAGGGCCATATATCATACATTCTTGCTCGTAGACGTATGAAACTCGGTACACATATAAATCTCATCAATCCAAACAACTTTTGTATTGCATATCATAGGCTCCGCCCAACAGGAAGTTGGCTATTTAGGGTTTAGTATTCAAATTTTTCGTCAAAGTTGTGGGGGCTTTTGGGGTCCTTAACATACTCAAAAACTCTTGAAAATTTGCGCACACTTTGGAATCTGTGGCCTTTAGGAGCCTGCAGAGGCTGGGACCCGGGCGTGGCACAGGGGCTCTACGGCGCCCCCTGGAACACAGTCAGAAATGTTGATGTATAGCTCACACATACTTGCACATATTCATATGAAACTCAGTACACATATAGATCTCATCGTGCCAAACAACTTTCGTATTGCATGTCATAGGCTCCGCCCATCAGGAAGTCAGCTATTTAGAGTTATGTAAAAAGCGCATGCTCTGGAATTTGAAATACTTGTCATAGGTTTTTTTCTCGATTGCCGCCAAACTCGGTCAACATGATCTCAAGACACTGGGGATTAAAAATTGCCAGGGGATTTTTGATATCTCGAACGGTTTGCTCGTGGCGAGGCGTTGAAATTATGGCGAGAAATGAGAAACAGGAAGTGTCTAATACCGTCCACATACATTTCCTGATTTTAATCAAACTTCATCAGATTATTCGTTGTATGATGTCGATCGCATATATGTGACTATTAGGAGTCAAAGTTATAGCGCCACCAACTGGCAGCAGGAAGTGTGTCATTTTCAAAATGATTTGAATTCAGCATCTTATTATTACTCGATTTGCTTCAAACTTCATCAGAATAATGTTAAAACACAGCCGATATAAATCTGCAAGGGGGATATTGATATCTAAAAAATTGTTGGCGTGGCAACATGTCAAACTGGAATACTTCTCAGGTGATTTTGAGGCAAATAACATACTTAGAATTTCACAAAACTCTGAACACACATCAGTATTTCTGATAGGAACTTAAATTGTGAATGGATTTTGGATAGCTTGAATGGTTTTGCCGTGGTGATTTTTTTAAATGACCTTACAAAGGGAATCATTATTGTATTTTTAAATTGCAGCTTCCAAACACGTCAAAGAATTTTTTCATACAGATGAAAAAGTCATTCTGAGGAAATATGCATAGTTTAACGACTTTACAACACTGTATGGATAACAGAAAATTAAAAAACTGTCAGACATCTCATCTCACTCTGTCCCTCTGTGTGAGTGTATGTGCTTCAGACTTCCATTGTCTGAGAGAAATTGCGCCCCTACAGGTTCAATTCCCGAACTTTTACTTTCACTTTTAAATCGGTTAAAAATACAAATAAATACTTAGATTTAATTCACACTGACAAGCTAAACCAACATATCTGATTATTACCGGTTCAGGGCTCATGGATAAATTATTTCTGGCCAGAGATACGTGAGAAACACGAGAGATGAATCACCGCTGTGATCACGAGCGTCTGGAGTAAAGAGCTCAGAGAAAACAAATTTATTCCTGTTTTAAAGTTTTTAAAAATAAATTATTACAGCGATATCACACAATCAACCAATTAGAACACACCAAGAGCTAAATTAAGATGTTTTTGAACTGTTTGTGTGAAAATGAAATATTCGCGGCTGCCTATCTGAAATCACTGCTCCGATCAGCTCGCACAGTGTCACAAGTTCAAAACTAACGAATTTATTCTTGTTTAAGAGCTTTTTTAAATAACTTATTGCCATACATGCACACAATACATCCATTATAACACACCACGAGCTAAATATAGGTGTTTGTGACCCGTTTAAGTGTGCAAGACTATTTGAAAGCGCGACTGGCAGAATAACATATATCTCTCGAGCTGCTGGATTCTGCCTTTCGTCGTAAGAACGAACACATCACGGACAAGATTATTTCAAAATACATAATAGATTGGCTAATATAAACGAAAACAGCCACGTGAACATAAACTGTTGAGAAATAAATCTGAAGTGGATCTATTGGATTTTAATATTAAGTGACCGCATATACCAGCTGCTTCTGTCTTCAATTTTAATCTATATAAAAAATTTAACTCATTCATCTTAGTTGCTTTTTTAATGTGTGTACGTATTTATTTATTATTTTGCTCTAACAAGACTTAATCTATATTTAATTAAATCAATTACATTTTATTTTACATTTGATTTGTCCATTTCTGCATCTAAACGCCTAAAAACCTAAAACATGCTCTATTATACTATTGTTAGCAATTTCTTTATCGTCCAATTTATCTGGTGTACACTTTTATTTTCATAATAAACTTGTTTGTTAGATTATACACAGTTACAGTGGTCTATAATAAATATTGACAGGTTTTATTCAAGCTGTTTAGAATGAATGCAGTAGGCTATTTTTTTTAAATGTAAATCCAAAAAAAATAAAAAATAAAAAAATAAATAATAAACAGTGGAAAATCATAACTGTTGTACTTTTTTTATACATTTTGTATAATTTTATAGTTTATGCATTATAGTTATAAAAACAAATAAATTTAGCCACTCACATATAAATCTTAGGCCTTATCCTTTTTTGACAGTTTTAGGGATTTTTAAAAATCCTAAAAAACCTTATTTGTGCTGCAAATAATAATTTCAAATTAATTTGATACTGACCTCTGACATCCTGTGACATGATATTTATTTGAATTTACATAATCTCATGGATGTAACAGTAAATCTGTTCAGCTCACAGATCAAGACTAAGCTGTAATGCAAGCAGAACTTTCACAAATGCTTACAGGTCAATAAAATCATTACAAAACACTTACAAATCATTTAAGGGATTTGATAACACTGTTAAATAATGTCTAATTTGTTAACATTAGCAAATGCATTGATAACACTTTATAATAACTGCACTCATTAGTAAATAGTCAGTTCATGCTTCATAAAGCCTTGTCCCAATATTAATAGTCAGTAGTAAGCAGTTTATAAATACAGCTATAAATAGCTTGTTCTTGGTTTATAAGCACATTTATTAAAAAGGAGAGTAAAGGGTCAGTTATCTTCCTATGAAAAAAAATAAAATAAAAATAAACAAACAACAACACAGATTGATACAGAACTCAGAAATGTTATTGTGGATTTATGATAAACTCAGCCTGTAAATGAATTAATTCTCCTCCAAGAAGACACAAGTAGTTCACACCAAACTGTTTTAACATGAAGCCATATACTGAAGATGTTAAATTTCGAATGGGTTTAGGATCCCTTAAATGGTGTGGCCATAGCGATTTATTAAAGTAACATATAGTAAAATAACTATTGTATTTTTTTATCTTTAAAATTTTTAATTCCAACTCTTCATAATTTTTTATATACGTAGAAGTCATCATTTGAAGGAAGCACAGTAAGTTTCATAGCTTTATCATTTTCAAGAGCCAGCATAAAATTAAAACTATCATAACTTATAAATCAAGCTGGCAATTCTTAGTACCAATAATGTCCACCAGATAGAGCTATAGGATTACTTTTAAATAATTATTGTAGAAACAAGTATGATTTAAATCATTTATAGAAATCTTTCAAAGAAAAATAATATGAATTTTACTGATAAAATGACCCTCACTTAATTAGAAAAACAAGCTGAAGTATTGTGAACCGTATATTAAGAATAATTCTTTATAGGCTTTATGGACAGATACGTTTTCAGAGACTCTTGAAGGATCAGCACCACATCCTCTTTTACCACTGTTTAAAGAATGTATCTTACAGTACAGGTGCGTATGAATTTTGAATAGCTTGAATGGTTTTGTCGTGGTGATTTTTTGAAATAACAGTAAAAATGTAACCAGTAAATGTCATTTATTTTTTTAAAGTGCAGCTTCTAAACACTTAAAAAAAAAAAAATGTACACATAGAAGACCAGTCATTCTGAGGCATATTTCCTCAGAATGACTGGTCTCATGACCATAGTTTCATGACTATACAACACTATATGGATGATAGAAAATTAAAAAAAACTATCATACATCTGATGTCACTCAGTCCCACTGTCACTGTGGGTAATGTGTGTGTGTGTGTGTGTGTGTTAAGTGAATTAGGTGTGAAACTATCAGGGTGCATTTAGTCTCCAGCGCCAACATTTTACAGAACTGCCACTTTCCTGGAGTCTCCAGAATTACTCGGTGTCAGGCTCTGAGAGACTTAAGATTCCAAAAAATGATTTAATTAGAATACCATGAAGTATTGTGAAATACTATATATTAAGTCTTTATATATAGGCTTTATGCACAGATTAGAGTGACTCGTGAAGGACCAGCACCACCTCCTCTTGTTCGATGGTTTGAGGAATATATCTTCCAGAATCCAGGATTAAGATTTAGGAGCTCATTTTTATTCCACCTCCTTTCCTGAAAAGTCTGTCTTGCAGAATTGACTAAAAATTAATCTTCACATTAATTACTAATTATTTTGCAATTCTTTTTGTCAGTTCTTCTTGACCTGCTTTTTTCTTCTTCTTTTCTGACCTCATGACCCAGTCAGTATTTTTTGTACAATGGTCAAGTCTTAACTTATCCATTTCTGTATTGCATTTGTGTTTGTTATTTCTCATGGGTATTTCATAATTTTCGACCTTACAGTTTGAGTTAAAAGTCTATTTTAGCGCATTTCATCTGTAAAAGAAAACATGCCTAATAATTCTGCACACATGAATATAAGGAGTTTTTATCTTCCAGCTTTCCTGGACTATTGTATAGCACTCATAAATGATTAAATAAAAAATAATGGTAGTTATTAAGATTTATATGGTTTGGAATTGGTAAAATGTACTTGGAAAAAAATCACAATAAAACAATGTTTTCATGTTTAAGTTTGGAATATTAACTGACATGAATGAATGCTATATAAATATTGTTCATGTTAACATAATGTTTATAAATGAAATCTTATTGTACAGTGTTACTAATATATATATTGTTCTGTGAATGTGATTTTAAAGTCTAGATGATTCGGATTAACCCTTTAACTGCCGTATCCTTTAAAACCTCACTGCCAGAGGGATATTGTGAATGCATGTGCCCGCTGGGCACAGTTTACCTGATGCCACCGGGGTGGCGATGGCATTGGTGGCTTGAGCCCGCCATCGCTGCTTGCAGCTATATTTTATTAGGGCTCAAGCCTGGAGGGCGAGAGCCCTATTGTTTTCCTTAGGATTATTTGTTATTAGGGCTCAAGCCTGGAGGGCGAGAGCCCTATTGTTTTCCTTAGGATTATTATTATTTTTTTTTTTTTTCTTTATTCTTCTAATTTTTTTCCAAGGTTTCGGGGGCTTTTGGGGTCCTTAACATACTCAAAAACTCTTGAAAATTGGCACACACCTTGGAACCTGCGGCCATTAGGGCCGGGCAGAGTCTGATACACGGGCGTGGCACAGGGGCTCTACAGCGCCCCCTGTAGTACTGAGGGCCATATATCATGCATACTTGCACGTATACATATGAAACTTGGTACATATATATAACTCATCAAACCAAACAACTTTCACACTGCATGTCATAAGCTCCGCCCAACAGGAAGTTGGCTATTTAGGGTTTTATGAAAAACACATGCTCTGGAATTTGATATACTCCTCTGAGGAACTCCACCCGTTCACCACAAAACTCGGTGAACACGATCTCAAGACATTGGGGATGCTAAATTGCGAAGAGATTTTTGATATCTCGAACGGTTTGCCCGTGGCGAGGCGTTGAAATTATGGCGAGAAATGAGAAACAGGAAATGTCTAATAACATCCACATACATTTCCTGAATTTGATCAAACTTAATTTGTTTGTTCGTTGTATGATACCGATCGTATATATGTGACTATTAGGAGTCAAAGTTATAGCGCCACCAACTGGCAGCAGGAAGTCAATCATTTTCAAAACGCTTTGAATTCAGCATCTTTGTAACGACAGATAAAAGAGGAGGAAGCAATTGCAGGCGATCAGATGTAGTTTATTGAGAAAGAGAGTCCAGGATGTTGGCAATGGCAAGGAAGGTCTACGGTGGCGTGAGATGAGCTGGGTGGTGAAGTCGGCGGTGCAGGTGAAGGTGGTCAATGGTTGAAACCAGGAACAGACCGGAACACTGACACGAGGACGACAACACTTAATCCACTCCAGCACACGAACACGGAAGACGGTAATCCAACTAGGACACGAAGACATGAGAGAGGATCTGACAACAGAGAGAGAGCGAGGTGAGTATAAGTAGCTGAGGTGTGATGAAGGTCAGCTGGAGCGAGACAATCAACACCCAGGTGATGACAATCAACTAAACGAGCACATGGAGACAACGTAAGTACAAAAACAATCACAAAACATGACACGGAGGAAACACTGGATTTCCTACCGTGACAGTACCCTCTCCCCTAGGACGTCACCTGACGTTCCCAGCCTGCTTTACCTGTAGATTGTAATCATCTATAAGGTGGTGATCCAATATGTCCCGAGCAGGAACCCAGCTTCTCTCCTCCGGACCGTAACCTTCCCAATCCACCAAGTACTGAAAACCGCGTCCCCTCCGTCTAGAGTCCAGAATACGATTAACCGAATAGGTGGTCTCCCCATTAACGAGACGAGGCGGGGGGGGAACCGGAGCAGGCGGATTAAGACGGGAAGAAATCACCGATTTAATTTTGGACACGTGGAACACGGGATGAATCCTCCTGTACGCCGGAGGAAGGCTAAGACGCACGGTTACCGGATTAATAATCTTGGTAATAGAAAACGGGCCAATAAATTTGGGAGCAAGTTTGTTAGAAACGGAACGCATAGGAATATTCTGGGTAGAAAGCCACACTCTTTGACCGACGACGTAACGGGGAGGCTTCGACCGGTGGCGATCGGCCTTAGCCTTGGTGCGCGACCTAGCCTGGAGCAGAGCTCTGCGAGCTCTGGTCCAGGTTCGGTGACACCTCTGGACTAGTGCGTGTGCGGAGGGGACCGAAACCTCGGATTCCGTACTGACAAAATTAGGTGGTTGGTACCCTAAACTACACTTAAATGGAGACATGCCCGTAGATGACACTGGCAAAGAATTGTGTGCGTACTCCACAACTGAGAGTTGCTGACACCAGGACGAAGGATTATTGGAAACCAAACATCGCAAAACCCTCTCGACATCCTGATTGGCTCGTTCGGTTTGACCATTGCTCTGGGGATGGAACCCGGAAGAAAGACTAACAGTCGCTCCTAACAATTTACAAAATTCTCGCCAAAATTTGGACACAAATTGGGGACCCCTGTCAGAAACCACGTCTGTCGGGAGGCCATGTATGCGGAAGACGTGGTCAATGACAGCTACCGCTGTTTCCTTGGCTGAAGGTAATTTGGGCAAGGGAATAAAATGAGTCGCCTTCGAGAACCGGTCCACTACGGTTAAAATCACCGTATTGCCTCTAGAGGGCGGGAGGGCGGTGATAAAATCTAGCGAAATGTGGGACCAGGGTCTTGAAGGGACAGACAGCGGTAAGAGTAACCCATCTGGAGGTCGATTGGAAGTCTTACCAATAGCGCAAACTGAACAAGCCAAGACGAAATCGTGGACGTCACGAGCCATACCAGGCCACCAAAATCGTTGCTTGACTAGAAATCTAGTTCTACTAACCCCTGGGTGACAAGCAACACTGGAACAATGACCCCACTGGAGAACGTCTGACCGTAACCCCTCCGGCACAAACAATCGGTTCGGTGGGCAACGAGCCGGGGGCGTTACCCCTTCTAAGGCGGTCAACACCTTCGATTCGACCTCCCATCTGAGCGCGGAGATAATGATGGTCCCCGGTAAAATGGGCTCGGGAGTAGCAGTACGATCGGAACGCTCAAAAAGACGGGATAAAGCATCGGGTTTGATGTTTTTGGAACCCGGCCGGTAAGAAAGTGTAAAATCGAAACGACCGAAAAACAATGCCCACCGAGCCTGCCTGGAGTTAAGTCTTTTGGCGGTTCTAATGTATTCGAGATTCTTATGGTCCGTCCATACAATGAAAGGTACACCCGACCCCTCAAGCCAGTGACGCCATTCTTCCAGTGCAAGTTTGACTGCCAACAACTCTCGATTGCCAATGTCATAATTAACTTCTGCAGGAGATAAACGGTGAGAATAATACGCGCACGGATGCACCTTTCCGTCTGAGGATGCGCGTTGGGATAACACTGCTCCTACCCCCACCTCTGACGCGTCGACCTCCACTATGAATTGACGTGAGCGATCAGGGGTGACGAGAATGGGAGCTGAAACAAAGCAGCTTTTCAGTTTGGCAAACGCAGCCTCAGCTGCGTCTGACCACCTGAACGTCAAACTAGGGGAGGTCAAGGCGGTCAGAGGAGCGGCTAGTTGGCTGAAATTGCGAATGAAACGCCGGTAAAAATTGGCGAACCCCAGAAATCTCTGCAGGGCCTTGCGAGACTCTGGGGATGGCCAATTTACCACAGCCTTAACCTTCTCAGGATCCATGCGAACACCCTCAGTCGAAATGATGTGTCCTAGAAAAGAAACAGACTGTGCATGAAAAACGCATTTCTCCGCCTTGACAAACAATCCATTCTCTAGCAACCACAGAAGCACTCGTCGTACGTGTTGCACGTGTTCCTGGAGAGACGAAGAAAAAATCAATATGTCATCCAGGTAAACATATATGAACAGATCGACCATGTCTCGCAACACGTCATTAACGAGTGCTTGAAAGACTGCCGGCGAGTTGGTTAGCCCGAACGGCATAACGCAGTACTCAAAATGGCCTCTAGGGGTGTTAAAGGCAGTCTTCCACTCATCCCCCTCCCTGATGCGGACCAAATGATAAGCATTACGTAAGTCCAATTTAGTGAAAACGGACGCTCCCTGCAACCTCTCAAAAGCTGAAGACATAAGCGGTAAAGGATAGGTATTCTTTACCGTTATGTTGTTCAGCCCTCGGTAGTCAATGCAAGGTCGCAAGGATCCGTCCTTCTTTCCCACAAAAAAGAACCCCGCCCCCGCTGGAGAAGAAGAAGGGCGGATAAACCCCGTTGCTAGAGAACTGGATATATATTTCTCCATGGCCGCCGTCTCTGGAATAGACAAAGAATATAACTTGCCCTTAGGCGGAGAAGTACCTGGCAATAACTCTATCGCACAGTCATAGGGACGATGAGGAGGAAGAGAATCAGCACGAGACTTACTGAACACCTCCTTCAGGTCGTGGTACTCCGCGGGCACGCTAGCCAAATCCACTGCTTCCCCCTGAAACACAGACTCAGAAACATTAACACCAGCAGACAAAAGACAAGACAAATGACATTCCTCGCTCCAGCTAACCACAGATCCAAGGCGCCAATTGATCCTGGGGTTGTGTTTCTGAAGCCAGGTGTGACCGAGAACGATGGGGGATTGAGGTGAGTCCGTGATGTAAAATGATATCTCCTCAGTATGGTTGCCAGATGTGGTGAGGGAAACAGGTAAGGTGGTCTGAGTGATGACTGGTAGTCTGTGTCCGTTGAGAGCAAAGGGTGCAATGGGGTGTTTGAGGGAGGTGAGAGGAATGTTAAGCTTACAAGCGAACTTGAAGTCCATGAAGTTACCCTCTGCCCCAGAATCCAACAAGGCGTGATGCTCGAGTGCGTGGGTGGACCACCGTAGACTCACCGGAAGGAGTGTCGATGTAGATGAGGTCTTCCTGGCAGAGATCCCACCCGATAGTAGCCTCCGTTTTACTATCGGGCTTGGTCTTTTACCGGACAACGCTGGATGTGATGTTCTTGACTGCCGCAGTATAAACATAGTCCCAGGGATCTCCGCCTGATCCTCTCCTCCCGGGAGAGCCGAGCTCGCCCCACCTGCATGGGTTCATGATCTCCCGGTGGGCTGACCGCAACATCTGAGCGCTGATACTGAGCCTCCGGTCTGTTCGCGAGAACTGTTCTCCCCCTCCGTCTGGTGGCTTGATCGAGTCGATTGTCAACTCTGATGGTGAGGTCAATCAGACTATTGAGAGAAGTGGGGAGTTCGACGGCGCGGATCTCCTGTTGGATGCGGTCAGCCAACCCATGCAGGAAGTGATCCCACTGCGCCTCTTCGTTCCACTTACACTCCGCCGCCAGGGTGCGGAACTCAATCGAGTAATCGGAGACGGACCTTTCCCCCTGACGTAGGTCCGTGAGAAAGCGAGCCGCTTCCCTCCCGGCGACGGAGCGGTCGAAGACCCGTCTCATCTCTTCCGAAAGGGCGTGGAACGAGGCACAGCAGCTGTCTTGGTTTTCCCACACCGCCGTCCCCCAGAGGGCAGCCCTTCCCGTAAGTAGTGATAAGACGAATGCCACCTTCATTTCCTCGGTGTAGAACGTGCGGGGCTGCATGGCGAAGTGCAGAGAACAATGAGACAGAAATGATCGACAGAACTCTGGCTCACCCGCATATTTCTCCGGGATGGGGAGGCGTGGTTCGGGCTGGGAAATCCCCCCGGAGACGATCGGCGGTGTGGGTGGCGTGGGAGGCGCAGCGGGTGACGGTTGTTGTTGGTGTTGCGTCTGGAGAGCGAGCTCGGACACCTTCGTCACCATTGCTTGGATGGCTCGACCCATCTCATCTATCGCCTTGTCTTGGCGATCCATACGACCCACAGCTCGTTGCAGAAATTCTTCCAGATGAGATGGGGAGCGGTCGCCTGCTGCTTCCATGATGGTCAGATCCTTCTGTAACGACAGATAAAAGAGGAGGAAGCAATTGCAGGCGATCAGATGTAGTTTATTGAGAAAGAGAGTCCAGGATGTTGGCAATGGCAAGGAAGGTCTACGGTGGCGTGAGATGAGCTGGGTGGTGAAGTCGGCGGTGCAGGTGAAGGTGGTCAATGGTTGAAACCAGGAACAGACCGGAACACTGACACGAGGACGACAACACTTAATCCACTCCAGCACACGAACACGGAAGACGGTAATCCAACTAGGACACGAAGACATGAGAGAGGATCTGACAACAGAGAGAGAGCGAGGTGAGTATAAGTAGCTGAGGTGTGATGAAGGTCAGCTGGAGCGAGACAATCAACACCCAGGTGATGACAATCAACTAAACGAGCACATGGAGACAACGTAAGTACAAAAACAATCACAAAACATGACACGGAGGAAACACTGGATTTCCTACCGTGACAATCTTATTTTTACTTGATTTGCTTCAAACTTCATCAGAATAATGACAAAACACGGCCGAAGAAAATCTGTTGTGGGGATATTGATATCTAATATAGTGTTGCCATGGCAACGTGTCAAACTTGAATGTTCTGTTCTGGTGATTTTTAGGCAGACAACAAGCTCAGATTTACATGAAACTCGAAACAGATATCAGTATTAAAGATAGCTAAACCATGGCAAAAGCTTTGAAAAGGGCGTGGAAGAGGCACTCTATAGCGCCACCTTTTGTCAAAAGTGGGGGGGTTAGTTTTAGCTACAGACACCAAACTTGGTACATAAATTGTTCTTATCAAGACGGACAACTTTCTAATTCACAGTCATAAGCTACGATCAACAGGAAGTCGGCTATTTTGATTTGAATGTGTATTTTTGAGATTTTACAGTTGTAAAATTAATGAATACTCCTCACAGGGGAAGTACACTATACACACAAAACTTTGTCTACATGAAGAAAAAACATCGAGGAACTTAAATTGCGAACAGATTTTGGTTAGCTTGAACGGTTTTGTCGTGGTGATTTTTTGAAATGACAGTAAAAAGTGAAACATTAATCGTCTTCTATTTTTAAATTGCAGCTTCCAAACCTTTAAAAAACATTTTTCATTTAGAAAACCAGTGATTCTGAGGAAATATGCATAGTTTCATGACTTTACAGCACTGTATGATTAAAAGAAAATTAAAAAACTGTCAGACATCTGATCTCACTCTGTCACTCTGTTTGAGGAATGTATGAGTGCTGACTGTGTGTGTGAGTGTGAGTGGGGGAGGGGTGTGAGCTGAGTGGCAGACAGACAGACAGAGAGAGAGAGAGAGAGAGAGAGAGAGAGAGACTTAAACATCTCTTTAATCACCAGAAAAAAAAACTGTTTTTTAAATTGTTATTTTTTTTGTTGTTGTTGTTAATTGTGCTGTTTTGATTACAGCTTAAGAAATATCTTAGGCCTTATCCTTTTCTGACAGTTTCAGGGATTAAAAAAAATCCTAAAAAACCTTATTTGTGCTGCAAATAATAATTTCAAACTCATTTGATACTGACCTCTGACACCCTGTGACATGACATTTATTTGAATTTACATAATCTCAAGGATGTAACAGTAAAACTGTTCAGCTCACAGATGAAGACTAAGCTGTAATGCAAGCAGAACTATTTCACAAATGCTTATAGGTTAATGAAATCATAACAAAACACTTTTAAATTATTTAAGGATTTGGTAACACTTTAAAATAATGTCTCAATTGTTAACATTAGTAAATGCATTGGTAACACTTCATAATAGCTGCAATTCTTAGCTAAGCATTAGTAAATAGTCAGTTCATGCTTTATATAGCCTTCTCCCAAAATTTATATTTTAGTAAGCATTTTATAAATACAGCTATAATTAAATTGTTCATGGTTTATATGCACATTTATTTTGAGGAGATTAAAGGCTGTAATCTTCCTAAAAAAATGTAAAATAAAAAATAAAATAAATAAAATAAACAAACACAGAACTCATAAATATTTATTTCAAGATGCAATAAAAGAAAACTGTACACTTGAATTTTTATATATATATATATATATTAGGGGTGTAACGGTTCACAAAATTCACGGTTCAGTTCGATACGATACACTGATGTCACGGTTCGGTTCGGTTCGGTACGTTTTAGATACAGCAAAATGTAAAAACATCTCAACTTTTCAGAATGCCGCAAGCGCACCGCGGGTCATGTGACAAGAACTAACCAATCAGCTTCATCCTTTCCCGTAACAACGTTGAAAACTCAGCCAAGATGAAGGAACAGCTGTTCACAGTTGTATATGGATTGCAATTTTGAAATAAATTTAGTAGCAGAGCTACTGCAAGCGATTTTTAGAGCTGCAAATCCATTTATCATTCGCTGAAATTTCCGCGTCTCATGGAGAGAGCACGTCATTGTTGCTTAGCAAAGACAGACGCCTCATGAGCGCTTCTGCCCGAGCGCTTTGGAAAGGAGGAGAAAGATGCGCTTAGCGTTTTCCATGCGTTTTTAGGCGCGATATGTGAACGGCCTCTAAGGCGCTCGCTCACTCAGCACGCGCTGAAGGCTCGTTGCAAAATGTCTAATGCATTTAACAGACCAGAAATATAAGATCCTAAAATAACCAACAGGTCTGGTGTGGGTGCACTTTGGATTCCCTGTAAGCTATAATACCGGTGTCTAAATGCTGGAGGGATAGTTTGTTGCGTGCTTGTTTCTCCTTTTTTTTCGTCTTTTCCCAGATACTGACACAATAAGGTGATGTCAGCGTAAATGAGTTGACATGTTTCAAGTATTCCCGCTGGTGTTTTTTTTTTTTTTTTTTTTTTTGTATTCCCGCTGGTGTACCCTGTCATGTTGCAGATGCGACATACCGTTGTTTTTTTATCCACCACTCTCTTGCCATCACCATTATAGCTTAAAGGGAATCCAAAGTGCACCCAAACACCAGACCTGTTGGTTACTGGAGGATCTTCTTTTTTCTGGTCTGTTAAACGCATTGGCCGTTTTGCAACGAGCCTTCAGCGCGTACTGAGTGAGCGAGCGCCTGACTGAGTCGCCCAACATAAACATATAAGTTGGTGTTTTTTTCTTCTTCGGGAGTGTCAGGGGCGTTGCCTGTTACGTCGTTTGGGTTATTGGGCTACCTTGTTGAACGCATATCATTATATTTCTACCAGAAAGACTCGGGAGATAGAGGAATGTACGAAGCATACATTTATTGACAGCTCAGCGAGCACAAATATAAATTTATTTGGCGGAAGGCCCCGTCCATGGTTCGTAATCCGAGGGTAGCGAATCTGCATTTCCTGCCTGAAGACGAAGGCAGGGGCGCAGCAGACCCCCCCCCCCGGAAGGTAAGGACAGGACCATCCTGGTGGTGGGTGGGGGTTGGTGACTGTGAATTTTTGGTGATTGACAGTGTGTGTGGATTGTAGGGAGGGGCTGTCTGGCAGAGAGAGAGAGAGAGAGAGAGAGAGAGAGAGACCTAATCATCCCTTTAATAATCAGGAAAAAAAATCTGTATTTTAAATTGTTATTGTTTTTGTTGTTGCTAATGGTGGCGTTTTTTTTCCTTTCATTACAGGTTAAGAAATCTCTTAGGCCTTATCCTTTTCTGACAGTTTTAGGGATTTAAAAACATCCTAATAATCCTTATTTGTGCTGCAAATAATAATTTCAAACTCATTTGATACTGACCTATGACATTCTGTGACATGACATGTATTAATCTCATGGATGTAACAGTAAAACTCTTCAACTGACAGATAAAGCTGCAATGCAAGCAAAACTATTTCACAAATGCTTATAGGTAATTAAAATCATTACAAAACACTAATAAATTATTTAAGGATTTGGTAACACTGTAAAATAATGTCTAATTTGTTAACATTAGTAAATGCATTGGTAACACTTTATAATAACTGCACTCATTAGCTAAGCATTAGTAAATATTTCATGATTATAAAGCCTTTTCCCTTAATAATAGTCATTATTAAGCAGTAATACATCTATAAATAAATTGTTCTTGGTTTAATTAAAAGCACATATATTACAAAGGAGATTAAAGTCTCAGTTGTCTCATAAAATAAATAAATAAACCCAACCCAGTTTGATTCAGAATTCAGAAATATTTATTTAAAGATGCAATAAAAGGAAACTGTACACTTAAATAGCTTTTGAGCGATTCTTCAAGGATTAGCATCACCTCCTCTTGTACGATGGTTTGAGGAATATATCTTCCAGATAGTACCACCACTCCCTATATGCAGAGTATGCAGTCTTCGTAGGGCACCAACTCCCAGAGGGGGCACCATCCCAGTTGCTCAAAAAAAAAAAAAAAAAAAAAAAAAAAAAACATGCGCCATTCTCCCATCCGTTCGTAATTGATGGATGGACATCTATGCCTGGGTATAGGACATCAGCAATCCGACACAGAGAAAAGAAAACTAAAGAAAAAAAAAAAAAAGGCATAAAGCTGTCTTGACATTGGACATTCAAGAGTCTCAAATTTAGGGACGGTCTCTAAAGTTACATGTGATATTGTTATACACTTTTCTAACGTCAGTAGCATTTGAAGAGAATTACTTACAAAAACAACTGTAATTGTTCATCTAGGTGACAGCTATAATGCACAATTAATTTGAATGTTTGATATTTATTACAACAAACTGTAAGTCATATGTAAATTTGCTACTTTTTCACATGGGCTCAAATGCAAATTTGAAGCTCAATAGCATTTGAGAAGAAAGACTTGCAGTCACAAAACAATTGTAATGTGTTCATATAGGTGTCAGCTATAATGCACACCTTATACATTTTTTTATAAATATAAAAATAATGTGTTACTAAAGTTATATATATTGTTCTGTGTATGTGATTTCAAAGTCTAGATTGGTCGGATTAACCCTTTAACTGCCGCATTCCTTAAAACTTGATTGTCAGAGGGTTACTGTAAATGCTTATGCCCGCTGGGCACAGTTTTCCCGATGCCACCGGGATGGCGTTGCACTGATGGCTTGAGCCCGACATCGCTGCTTGCAGCTATATTTAGGGCTCAAGCCCGAAGGGGCGAAGAGCCCTATTGTTCTTCTAAGGATTATTCTTCTTCTTATTATTATTTTTTTTATTTTTTATTAAACCTTCCGGGGGTTTTTGGAGGCCTTAACATGCTCAAAAACTCTTGAAAATTGGCACACACATTGGAATCGGCGGCCATCAGGACGCCAAAGAGACTGGGACCCGGGCGTGGCACAGGGGCTCTACAGCGCCCCCTGGAACACAGTCAGAAATCTTGAACCATAGCTCACACACACTTTCATGTATTTATATGAAACTCAGTACACTGATAGATCTCATTGAGCCGAACAACTTTCGCACTCTATGTCATAGGCTCCGCCCAACAGGAAGTCAGCTATTTAGGGCTGTTTATAAAAAGCATGCTCTGGAATTTGATATACTTGTCATAGGTCTTTTACTCGATTGCCACCAAACTCGGTCAACATGATCTCAAGACATTGGGGATGGAAAATTGCGAGGGGATTTTTGATATCTCGAACGGTTTGCCCGTGGCGAGGCGTTGAAATTATGGCGAGAAATGAGAAACAGGAAATGTCTAATAACATCCACATACATTTCCTGAATTTGATCAAACTTCATTGGTTTGTTCGTTGTATGATACCGATCGCATATATGTGACTATTAAGAGTCAACATTATAGCGCCACCAACTGGCAGCAGGAAGTGTGTCATTTTCCAAATGCTTTGAATTCAGCATCTTATTTTTACTCTATTTACTTAAAACTTCATCAGAATAATGACAAAACATGGCCGATGTAAATCTGTTGTGGGGATATTGATATCTGATATAGTGTTGCCATGGCAACGTGTCAAACTTGAATGTTCTGTTATGGTGAGTTTGAGGCAGACAACAAGCTCAGATTTACATGAAACTCAAAACACATATCAGTATTAGTGATAGCTAGACAATGGCAAAAGCTTTTAAAAGGGCGTGAAGGAGGCACTCTATAGCGCCACCTTTTGTCAAAAGTGGGGGGGTTAGTTTTAGCTACAGACACCAAACTTGGTACATAAATTGTTCTTTTCAAGACGGACAACTTTCTAATTCACAGTCATCAGCTACGACCAACAGGAAGTCGGCTATTTTGATTTGAATATTTAAATTGAGCTCTGATTTAATGCATACTCCTCACAGGAAATGTTCACTATACTCACCAAACTTTGTCTACATGTTGAAAAAACATTGAGGAACTTAAATTGCGAACGGATTTTGGTTAGCTTGAACGGTTTTGTCGTGGTGATTTTTTGAAATGACAGTAAAAAGGGAATCATTAATTGTCTTGTATTTTTAAATTGCAGCTTCCAAACACTTAAAAAAAAAATCATACAGAGATCAAATCATTCTGAGGACATATGCATAGTTTCATGACTTTACAACACTGTATGATTAAAAGAAAATTAAAAAACTGTCAGACATCTCAACTCACTCTGTCCCTCTGTTTGAGGAATGTATGTGTGCTGACTGAGTGTGTGTGTGTGTGTGTGTCTGTGATTGGGGGATGGGCATGAGCTGAGTGGCAGACACAATGAGAGAGAGAAAGAGAGAGAGAGAGAGACTTAATCATCTCTTTAATCACCAGAAAAAAAAAAAAATTTAAATTGTTATTTTTTGTTGCTTTTGCTAACATTGTTTTCATTACAGCTTAAGAAATCTCTTAGGCCTTATCCTTTTCTGACAGTTTCAGGAATTAAAAACAAAATTCTAAAAATACTTATTTGTGCTGCAAATAATAATTAAATCTCATTTGATACTGACCTATTCCATCCTGTGACATGACATTTATCTTAATTTACATAATCTCATGGATGTAACAGTAAAACTGTTCAGCTCACAGATGAAGACTAAGCTGTAATGCAAGCAGAACTTTCACAAATGCTTATAAGTCATTCAAGGATTTTATAACACTGTAAAATAATGTCTAATTTGTTAACATTAGTAAATGCATTGGTAACACTTTATAATAACTGCACTCATTAGTAAATAGTCAGTTCATGCTTTATAAAGCCTTGTCCCAATATTAATAGTCAGTAGTAAGCAGCTTATAAATACAGCTATAAATAGCTTGTTCTTGGTTTATAAGCACATTTATTAAAAAGGAGAGTAAAGGGTCAGTTATCTTCCTATGAAAAATAAAAAAATAAAAATAAAAAAACAACAACACAGATTGATACAGAACTCAGAAATTTTATTGTGGATTTATGATCAAATCAGCCTGTAAATGAATCATACTCCTCCAAGAAGACACAAGTAGTTCACACCAAACTTTTTCAACATGATGCCAATATACTGAAGATGTTAAATTGTGAATGGGTTTAGGATACCTTAAATGGTGTGGCCATACCGATTTATTAAAGTAACATAAAAAAATACAATAGTTATTTTACTATATCTTTAACATTCTTCATTCCAACTCTTCACAATTTTTTATATACGTAGAAGTCATCATTTGAAAGAAGCACAGCAAGTTTCATAGCTTTATCATTTTCAAGAGCCAGCTTAAAATTAAAACTATCATAACATATAAATCAAGCTTGCAATTCTTAGTACCAATAATGGCCACCAGATGGCGATATATGATTACTTTTAAATAATTATTGTAGAAACAAGTATGATTTAAATCATTTATAGAAATCTTTCAAAGAAAAATAATATGTATTTTACTGATAAAATGACCCTCACTTAATTAGAATAATATGCTGAAGTATTGTGAAATACTGTGTATTAAGAATAATTCTTTATAGGCTTTATGGACAGATAAGTTTGGAGTGACTCTTGAAGGATCAGCACCACATCCTCTTTTACCACTGTTTAAAGAATTTATCTTACAGAACAGGTGCGAATGAATTTTGGATAGCTTGAAGGGTTTTGTCATGGTGATTTTTTGAAATAACAGTAAAAAAGGAACCAGTAAATGTCTTTTATTTTTTTAAGTGCAGCTTCTAAACACTTCAACAAAATGTACACATAGAAGACAAGTCATTCTGAGGAAATATGCATAGTTTCATGACTATACAACACTATATGGATGATAGAAAATTAAAAAAACTACCATACATCTGATGTCACTCTGTCCCTCTGGGTAATGTGTGTGTGTGTGTGTTTGTGTGTTAAGTGTGTGTGTGTTAAGTGTGTGTGCTGAGTTTGTGTGAATGTGTGGGAGAGGGGATGGGCTTGGTGTCAGAGAGAGAGAGAGAGAGAGAGAGAGAGGGAGGGAGACTTAATCATCTCTTTAATCACCAGCAGAAAAAAAAGCAATTTTGTGTTGTTGTTGTTTTTTCAACATTACAGCTTAAGAAATATCTTAGGCCTCAACATCAACTGTTGCTAGCCTACTCCCAAAATTAATAGTCATTAGTAAGCATTTTATAAATACAGCTATAATTAAATTGTTCATGGTTTATATGCACATTTATTTTGAGGAGATTAAAGGCTGTAATCTTCCTAAAACAAACAAACAAAAAAAAAAAAAACAAACACAGAACTCAGAAACATTTATTTCAAGATGCAATAAAAGAAAACTGTACACTATATATATATATATATATATATATATATATATATATATATATATATATATACAATTGCATAAGTTTATATTTATTTTTTTTTATCAAGTGTACAGCTAATAATAATAATAATAATAATAATGCATTTTATTTAAGGCGCCTTTCAAACCACTCAAGGTCACCGTACAACAAGTAACAACAGTAACAATATTAAAACAAAAAATAACAGCA
The DNA here is from genome assembly GCF_023724105.1 of Carassius gibelio. Lineage (NCBI taxonomy): Eukaryota > Metazoa > Chordata > Actinopteri > Cypriniformes > Cyprinidae > Carassius > Carassius gibelio. The sequence continues at coordinate 4,869,417 of NC_068417.1, read as the reverse complement.
AATAACAATGTCAGTAAAAAACCACAATAATATTAGAATAGCACAACATATTGTGGAATACTATATTAAGACTTTATATATAGGCTTTATGAACAGATAGGTTTTGAGAGATTCTTGAAGTACTAGCATCACCTCCTCTTGTACGACGGTTTGAGGAATATATTTTCCAGATAGTACCGCCGCTCCCTATATGCAGAATACGCAGTCTTCGTAGGGCACCAACTCCCAGAGGGGGCACCATCCCAGTAGCTAAAAAAAAATAAAACATGCGCCATTCTCCCATCCGCGCTCGCGACCGCTCGGACATTTGCGGATGAATGTTCGTAATTGATGGATGGACATCTATGCCCGGGTAAAAGATATCAGCAATCCGGCACAGAGAAAGGAAAATAAAGTAAAAAACAAAACAAAAACAGGCATAAAGTTGGCTTGGCATTGGACATTCGAGAGTCTCAAATTTAGGGACCGTCTCTAAAGTTTCATGTAATATTGTTATACACTTTTCTAACGTCAGTAGCATTTGAAGAGAATGACTTACAGTCATAAAAACAACTGTAATTGTTCATCTAGGTGACAGCTATAATGCACCATTAAATTGAATGTTTGATATTTATTAAAACAAACTGTAAGTCATATGTAAATTATGCTACTTTTTCACATGGGCTCAAAAGCAAATTTGAAGCTCAATAGCATTTGAGGAGAAAGACTTGCAGTCATAAACCAATTGTAATGTGTTCATTTAGGTGTCAGCTACGATGCACAACTTATAAATTTTTTATATATATTAAAATAAAGTGTTACTAAAGTTATATATATTGTTCTGTGTATGTGATTTCAAAGTCTAGACGGGTCGGATTAACCCTTTAACTGCCATATCCCTTAAAATTTGATTGCCAGAGGGTTACTGTAAATGCTTATGCCCGCTGGGCACAGTTTTCCCGATGCCACCGGGGTGGTGTTGCACTGACGGCTTGAGCCCGCCATCGCTGCTTGCAGCTATATTTATTATTATTATTTATTCTTCTAATTTTTTTCCAAGGTTTCGGGGGCTTTTGGGGTCCTTAACATGCTTAAAAAGTCTTGAAAATTGGCACACACATTGGAACCTGCGGCCATTAGGGCCGGGCAGAGACTGATACACGGGCGTGGCACAGGGGCTCTACAGCGCCCCCTGGAATACTGAGGGCCATATATCATACATACTTGCACGTAGACACACGAAACTCGGTACACATGTAGATCTCATCAAACCAAACAACTTTCGTACTGCATGTCATAGGCTCCGCCCAACAGGAAGTTGGCTATTTTGGGTTTAGTAGTCATATTTTTCGTCAAAGTTGTGGGGGCTTTTGGGGTCCTCAACATACTCAAAAACTCTTGAAAATTTGCCCACACTTTGGAATCTGTGGCCTTTAGGAGCCTGCAGAAGCTGGGACCCGGGCGTGGCACAGGGGCTCTACGGCGCCCCCTGGATCACAGTCAGAAATGTTGATGTATAGCTCACACATACTTGCCAATATTCATATGAAACTCAGTACACATATAGATCTCATTGTGCCGAACAACTTTCGTATTGAATATCATAGGCTCCGCCCAACAGGAAGTCAGCTATTTAGAGTTATGTAAAAAGCGCATGCTCTGGAATTTGAAATACTTGTCATAGGTTTTTTACTCGATTGCCGCCAAACTCGGTCAACATGATCTCAAGACATTGGGGATGAAAAATTGCCAGGGGATTTTTGATATCTCGAACGGTTTGCTCGTGGCGAGGCTTTGAAATTATGGCGAGAAATGAGAAACAGGAAGTGTCTAATACCATCCACATACATTTCCTAATTTTAATCAAACTTCATCAGATTATTCATTGTATGATGTCGATCGCATATATGTGACTATTAGGAGTCAAAGTTATAGCGCCACCAAGTGGCAGCAGGAAGTGTGTCATTTTCAAAATGCTTTGAATTCAGCATCTTATTTTTACTCGATTTGCTTCAAACTTCATCAGAATAATGTTAAAACACAGCCGATATAAATCTGCTGGGGGGATATTGATATCTAAAAATATTGTTGCCGTGGCAACATGTCAAACTGGAATACTTCTCAGGTGATTTTGAGGCATATAACATACTTAGAATTTCATCAAACTCAGAACACATATCAGTATTAGTGACAGCTAGACACTGGCAAAATTTCATAAGAGGGCATGGAAGAGGCACTCTATAGCGCCACCTTTTGTCAAAAGTGGGGGGGTTAGTTTTAGCTACAGACACCAAACTCAGTACAAAAATTGTTCTTATCAAGACGGACAACTTTCTAATTCACAGTCATCAGCTACGACCAACAGGAAGTCGGCTATTTTGATTTGAATGTGGATTGTTTTTTACATTTAGCTGTGAATTAATGCATACTGCTCAGAGGAGAGTAACACTATACACACCAAACTTGGTGTACATGTTGAAAAAACATTGAGGAACTTAAATTGTGAATGGGTTTTGGATAGCTTGGATGGTTTTGTCGTGGGGATTTTTTTAAATGACAATAAAGATGGAATTATTAATTTTCCTGCATTTTTAAATTCCAAACACTTCAAAACCTTTTTTCATACAGAAAAAAAGTTATTCTGAGTAAATATGCATAGTTTCATGACTTTACAACACTGTATGGATAACAGAAAATTAAAAAACTGTCAGACATCTCATATCACTCTGTCCCTCTGTTTGAGTGTGTGTGCTTAGACTTCCATTGTCTGAGAGAAATAGCGCCCCTACAGGTGCAGTTACCGGACTAAAAAAGGGAGGAGACTGTCTTTTTGTTTCACTTTTAAATCGGTTAAAATACAAATAAATACTTGGATTTAATTCACACTGACAAGCTAAACCAACATATATGATTATTATCAGGTCAGGGCTCATTAATAATTGATGTGTGGTCAGTGATACGTGAGAAACAGGAGAGATGAATCACCGCTCTGAGCACCAGCGTGTGGAATGATGAGCTCAGAAAAAAACGAGTTTATTCTTGTTTTATAGCTATTTAAAATAAAGTATTGCAGCGATATCACACAATTCACCAATTAGAGCACACCAAGAGCTAAATTAAAATGTTTTTGAACTGTTTGTGTGAAAATGAAATATTTGCGGCTGCCTATCTGAAATCACTGCCTCCGATCAGCGCGCACAGTGTCACAAGTTCAAAACTAACGAATTTACTCTTGTTTAAGAGCTTTTCAAAATAAATTATTGCCATAAATGCACACAATACATCCATTATAACACAACACGATCTAAATGCAGGTGTTTGTGACCCGTTTAAGTGTGCAAGACTATTTGAAAGCGCGACTGGCAGAATAACATATATCTCTCGAGCTGCAGGATTCTGCCTTTCGTCGTAAGAACGAACACATCACGGACAAGATTATTTCAAAATACATAATAGCTTGGCGAATATAAACGAAAACAGCCACGTGAACATAAACTGTTGAGAAATAAATCTGAAGTGGATCTACTGGATTTTAATATTAAGTGACCGCATATACCAGCTGCTTCTGTCTTCACTTTTAATCTATATAAAAAATTAAACTCATTCATCTTGGCTGCTTTTTTAATGTGTGTACGTATTTATTTATTATTTTGCTCTAACAAGACTTAATCTATATTTAATTAAATCAATTACATTTGATTTTACATTTGATTTTTCCATTTCTGCATCTAAACGCCTAAAAACCTAAAACATGCTCTATTATACTATTGTTAGCAATTTCTTTATCGTCCAATTTATCTGGTGTACACGCTTTTATTTTCATAATAAACTTGTTTGTTAGATTATACACAGTTATAGTGGTCTATAATAAATATTGACAGGTTTTATTCAAGCTGTGTAGAATGATTGCCGTAGGCAAATTTTTTAAAATGTAAATCCCAAAAAAAAAAAAAAATTGTAAATAAATAAAAAACATTGGAAAAGAATAACTTGTACTTTTTTATACATTTTGTATAGTTTCATAGTTTATGCATTATAGTTATAAAAACAAACAAATTTAGCCACTCACATAGAAATCTTAGGCCTTATCCTTTTCTGACAGTTTTAGGGATTTTAAAAAATCCTAAAAAACCTTATTGGTGCTGCAAATAATAATTTCAAACTAATTTGATACTGACCTCTGACATCCTGTGACATGATATTTATTTGAATTTACATAATCTCATGGATGTAACAGTAATCTGTTCAGTCCACAGATCAAGACTAAGCTGTAATGCAAGCAGAACTTTCACAAATGCTTGTAGGTCAATAAAATCATTACAAAACACTTACAAATCATTTAAGGGATTTGATAACACTGTAAAATAATGTCTAATTTGTTAACATTAGCAAATGCATTGATAACACTTTATAATAACTGCACTCATTAGTAAATAGTCAGTTCATGCTTCATAAAGCCTTGTCCCAATATTAATAGTCAGTAGTAAGCAGTTTATAAATACAGCTATAAATAGCTCATTTATTAAAAAGGAGAGTAAAGGGTCAGTTATCTTCCTATGCAAAATAAAAAAAAATAAAAATAAACAAACAACAACACTGATTGATACAGAACTCAGAAATGTTATTGTGGATTTATGATAAACTCAGCCTGTAAATGAATTCATTCTCCTCCAAGAAGACACAAGTAGTTCACACCAAACTTTTTTAACATGAAGCCATATACTGAAGATGTTAAATTGCGAATGGGTTTAGGATACCTTAAATGGTGTGGCCATAGAGATTTATTAAAGTAACATAAAAAAATACCATAGTTATTTTACTATATCTTTAAAATTTTTAATTCCAACTCTTCATAAATTTTTATATACCTAGAAGTCATCATTTGAAGGATGCACAGTAAGTTTCATAGCTTTATCATTTTCAAGAGCCAGCATAAAATTAAAACTATCATAACATATAAATCAAGCTTGCAATTCTTAGTACCAATAATGGCCACCAGATGGAGCTATATGATCACTTTTAAATAATTATTGTAGAAACAAGTATGATTTAAATCATTTATAGAAATCTTTCAAAGAAAAATAATATGAATTTTATGTATTTTACTGATAAAATGACCCTCACTTTATTAGAATAACAAGCTGAAGTATTGTGAACTGTATATTAAGAATAATTCTTTATGGACAGATAAGTTTTGAGTGACTCTTGAAGGATCAGCACCACATCCTCTTTTACCACTGTTTAAAGAATGTATCTTACAGTACAGGTGCGAATGAATTTTGGATAGCTTGAATGGTTTTGTCGTGGTGATTTTTTGAAATAACAGTAAAAAAGTAACCAGTAAATGTCTTTTATTTTTTTAAGTGCAGCTTCTAAACACTTCAAAAAAATGTACACATAGAAGACAAGTCATTCTTAGGAAATATGCATAGTTTCATGACTATACAACACTATATGGATAATAGAAAATTAAAAAACTATCATAGATCTGATGTCACTCTGTCCCTCTGTCACTGTGGGTAATGTGTGTGTGTGTGTGTGTTTGTGTGTGTGTTAAGTGAATTAGGTGTGAAACTATCAGGGAGCATTTAGTCTCCAGTGCCAACATTTTACAGAACTGCCACTTTCCTGGAGTCTCAGAATTACAATGTGTCAGGTTCTGAAAGATCAAAGATTCCAAAAAATGATTTAATTAGAATACCATGAAGTATTGTGAAATACTATATATTAAGACTTTATATATAGGCTTTATGAACAGATTAGAGTGACTTGTGAAGGACCAGCACCACCTCCTCTTGTCCGATGGTTTGAGGAATATATCTTCCAGAATCCGGGATTAAGATTTAGGAGCTCATTTTTATTCCACCTCCTTTCCTGAAAGTCTGTCTTGCAGAATTGACTAAAAATTAATCTTCACATTAATTCCTAATTATTTTGCAATTATTTTTGTCAGTTCTTCTGGACCTGTTTTTTTTTTCTTCTTCTTTTCTAACCTCATGACCCAGTCAGCATTTTTGTACAATGGTCAAGTCTTAACTTATCCATTTCTGTATTGCATTTGTGTTTGATATTTCTCATGGGTATTTCATAATTTTCGACTTTGAGTTAAAACAGTTTGAGTTAAAACTCTTTTTTAGCGCATTTCATCTGTAAAAGAAAACATGCCTAATGATTCTGCACACATGAATATAAGGAGTTTTTCTTTTAATCATAAATGATTAAATAAAAAATAATGGTAGTTATTAAGATTGATATGGTTTGGAATTGGTAAAATGTGCTTGGAAAAAAATCACAATAAAACAATGTTTTAATGTTTAAGTTTGGAATATTAACTGACATGAATGAATGCTATATAAATATTGTTCATGTTAACATAATGTTTATAAATGAAATCTTATTGTAAAGTGTTACTAAATATATATATGTATATATATATATATATATATATATATATATATATATATATATATATATATATATATATATATATATATATATATATATATATTGTTCTGTGAATGTGATTTTAAAGTCTAGATGATTCGGATTAACCCTTTAACCGCCATATCCTTTAAAACCTCACTGCCAGAGGGATATTGTGAATGCATGTGCCCGCTGGACACAGTTTACCTGATGCCACCGGGGTGGTGATGGCATTGGTGGCTTGAGCCCGCCATCGCTGCTTGCAGCTATATTTATTATTATTAGGGCTCAAGCCCAAAGGGCGAGAGGCCTATTGTTTTCCTTAGGATTATTTTTTATTATTATTATTATTATTATTATTATTATTATTTTTTTCCAACGTCTCGGGGGCTTTTGGGGCCCTTAACGTGCTTAAAAAGTCTTGAAAATTGGCACACAGATTGGAACCTGCGGCCATTAGGGCCGGGCAGAGACTGATACACGGGCGTGGCACAGGGGCTCTACAGCGCCCCCTGGAATATGGAGGGCCATATATCATACATTCTTGCTCGTAGACGAATGAAACTCGGTACACATATAAATCTCATCAATCCAAACAACTTTTGTATTGCATATCATAGGCTCCGCCCAACAGGAAGTTGGCTATTTAGGGTTTAGTATTCAAATTTTTCGTCAAAGTTGTGGGGGCTTTTGGGGTCCTTAACATACTCAAAAACTCTTGAAAATTTGCGCACACTTTGGAATCTGTGGCCTTTAGGAGCCTGCAGAGGCTGGGACCCGGGCGTGGCACAGGGGCTCTACGGCGCCCCCTGGAACACAGTCAGAAATGTTGATGTATAGCTCACACATACTTGCACATATTCATATGAAACTCAGTACACATATAGATCTCATCGTGCCGAACAACTTTCGTATTGCATGTCATAGGCTCCACCCAACAGGAAGTCAGCTATTTAGAGTTATGTAAAAAGCGCATGCTCTGGAATTTGAAATACTTGTCATAGGTTTTTTTCTCGATTGCCGCCAAACTCGGTCAACATGATCTCAAGACACTGGGGATGAAAAATTGCCAGGGGATTTTTGATATCTCGAACGGTTTGCTCGTGGCGAGGCGTTGAAATTATGGCGAGAAATTAGAAACAGGAAGTGTCTAATACCATCCACATACATTTCCTGATTTTAATCAAACTTCATCAGATTATTCGTTGTATGATGTCGATCGCATATATGTGACTATTAGGAGTCAAAGTTATAGCGCCACCAACTGGCAGAAGGAAGTGTGTCATTTTCAAAATGATTTGAATTCAGCATCTTATTATTACTCGATTTGCTTCAAACTTCATCAGAATAATGTTAAAACACAGCTGATATAAATCTGCAAGGGGGATATTGATATCTAAAAAATTGTTGCCGTGGCAACATGTCAAACTGGAATACTTCTCAGGTGATTTTGAGGCATATAACATGCTTAGAATTTCATCAAACTCAGAACACATATCAGTATTAGTGACAGCTAGACACTGGCAAAAGTTCATAAGAGGGCGTGGAATAGGCACTCTATAGCGCCACCTTTTGTCAAAAGTGGGGGGGTTAGTTTTAGCTACAGACACCAAACTCAGTACAAAAATTGTTCTTATCAAGACGGACAACTTTCTAATTCACAGTCATCAGCTACGACCAACAGGAAGTCGGCTATTTTGATTTGAATGTGGATTATTTTTTACATTTAGCTGTGAATTAATGCATACTGCTCAGAGGAGAGTAACACTATACACACCAAACTTGGTCTACATGTTGAAAAAACATTGAGGAACTTAAATTGTGAATGGGTTTTGGATAGCTTGGATGGTTTTGTCGTGGTGATTTTTTAAAATATTAGTAAAAAAGTAACCAGTAAATGTCTTTTTTTTTTTTAAGTGCAGCTTCTAAACACTTAAAAAAAATTTACACATAGAAGACAAGTCATTCTGAGGAAATATGCATAGTTTCATGACTATACAACACTATATGGATGATAGAAAATTAAAAAACTATCATACATCTGATGTCACTCTGTCCCTCTGTCACTGTGGGTAATGTGTGTGTGTGTGTGTGTGTGTGTGTTAAGTGAATTAGTTGTGAAACTATCAGGGAGCATTTAGTCTCCAGTGCCAACATTTTACAGAACTGCCACTTTCCTGGAGTCTCAGAATTACAATGTGTCAGGTTCTGAGAAATCAAAGATTCCAAAAAATGATTTAATTAGAATACCATGAAGTATTGTGAAATACTACATATTAAGACTTTATATATAGGCTTTATGAACAGATTAGAGTGACTCGTGAAGGACACACAACCTCCTCTTGTCCGATGGTTTGAGGAATATATCTTCCAGAATCCGGGATTAAGATTTAGGAGCTCATTTTTATTCCACCTCCTTTCCTGAAAGTCTGTCTTGCAGAATTTACTAAAAATTAATCTTCACCTTAATTCCTAATTATTTTGCAATTATTTTTGTCAGTTCTTCTTGACCTGTTTTTTTTTTTTTCTTCTTCTTTTCTGACCTCATGACCCAGTCAGCATTTTTGTACAATGGTCAAATCTTAACTTATCCATTTCTGTATTGCATTTGTGTTTGATATTTCTCATGGGTATTTCATAATTTTCGACTTTGAGTTAAAAACGTTTGAGTTAAAACTCTTTTTTAGCGCATTTCATCTGTAAAAGAAAACATGCCTAATGATTCTGCACATGAATATAAGGAGTTTTTCTCTTCCAGCTTTCCTGGACTATTGTATAGCACTCATAAATGATTAAATAAAAAATAATGGTAGTTATTAAGATTGATATGGCTTGGAATTGGTAAAATGTGCTTGGGAAAAAAATCACAATAAAACAATGTTTTAATGTTTAAGTTTGGAATATTAAATGACATGAATGAATGCTATATAAATATTGTTCATGTTAACATAATGTTTATAAATGAAATCTTATTGTAAAGTGTTACTAAATATATATATATATATATATATATATAGTCAGTGAAGTCAGTGAATGTGATTTTAAAGTCTAGATGATTCGGATTAACCCTTTAACCGCCATACCCTTTAAAACCTCACTGCCAGAGGGATATTGTGAATGCATGTGCCCGCTGGGCACAGTTTACCTGATGCCACCGGGGTGGCGATGGCATTGGTGGCTTGAGCCCGCCATCGCTGCTTGCAGCTATATTTATTATTATTTTTCTTCAAGGTTTCGGGGGCTTTTGGGGCCCTTAACATGCTTAAAAAGTCTTGAAAATTGGCACACAGATTGGAACCTGCGGCCATTAGGGCCGGGCAGAGACTGATACACGGGCGTGGCACAGGGGCTCTACAGCGCCCCCTGGAATATGGAGGGCCATATATCATACATTCTTGCTCGTAGACGTATGAAACTCGGTACACATATAAATCTCATCAATCCAAACAACTTTTGTATTGCATATCATAGGCTCCGCCCAACAGGAAGTTGGCTATTTAGGGTTTAGTATTCAAATTTTTCGTCAAAGTTGTGGGGGCTTTTGGGGTCCTTAACATACTCAAAAACTCTTGAAAATTTGCGCACACTTTGGAATCTGTGGCCTTTAGGAGCCTGCAGAGGCTGGGACCCGGGCGTGGCACAGGGGCTCTACGGCGCCCCCTGGAACACAGTCAGAAATGTTGATGTATAGCTCACACATACTTGCACATATTCATATGAAACTCAGTACACATATAGATCTCATCGTGCCGAACAACTTTCGTATTGCATGTCATAGGCTCCACCCAACAGGAAGTCAGCTATTTAGAGTTATGTAAAAAGCGCATGCTCTGGAATTTGAAATACTTGTCATAGGTTTTTTTCTCGATCGCCGCCAAACTTGGTCAACATGATCTCAAGACACTGGGGATGAAAAATTGCCAGGGGATTTTTGATATCTCAAACGGTTTGCTCGTGGCGAGGCGTTGAAATTATGGCGAGAAATGAGAAACAGGAAGTGTCTAATACCGTCCACATACATTTCCTGATTTTAATCAAACTTCATCAGATTATTCGTTGTATGATGTCGATCGCATATATGTGACTATTAGGAGTCAAAGTTATAGCACCACCAACTGGCAGAAGGAAGTGTGTCATTTTCAAAATGATTTGAATTCAGCATCTTATTATTACTCGATTTGCTTCAAACTTCATCAGAATAATGTTAAAACACAGCCGATATAAATCTGCAAGGGGGATATTGATATCTAAAAAATTGTTGGCGTGGCAACATGTCAAACTGGAATACTTCTCAGGTGATTTTGAGGCAAATAACATACTTAGAATTTCACAAAACTCTGAACACACATCAGTATTTCTAATAGGAACTTAAATTGTGAATGGATTTTGGATAGCTTGAATGGTTTTGCCGTGGTGATTTTTTTAAATGACCTTACAAAGGGAATCATTATTGTATTTTTAAATTGCAGCTTCCAAACACGTCAAAGAATTTTTTCATACAGATGAAAAAGTCATTCTGAGGAAATATGAATAGTTTAACGACTTTACAACACTGTATGGATAACAGAAAATTTAAAAACTGTCAGACATCTCATCTCACTCTGTCCCTCTGTTTTAGTATATGTGCTTCAGACTTCCATTGTCTGAGAGAAATTGCGCCCCTACAGGTTCAATTCCCGAACTTTTACTTTCACGTTTAAATCGGTTAAAAATACAAATAAATACTTAGATTTAATTCACACTGACAAGCTAAACCAACATATCTGATTATTACCGGTTCAGGGCTCATGGATAAATTATTTCTGGCCAGAGATACGTGAGAAATAGGAGAGATGAATCACCGCTGTGATCACGAGCGTCTGGAGTAAAGAGCTCAGAAAAAACGAATTTATTCCTGTTTTAAAGCTTTTAAAAATAAATTATTACAGCGATATCACACAATCAACCAATTAGAACACACCAAGAGCTAAATTCAGATGTTTCTGAACTGTTTGTGTGAAAATGAAATATTTGTGGCTGCCTATCTGAAATCACCGCCTCCGATCAGCGCGTACAGTGTCGAGCTCAAAACAAACAAATTTATTCTTGTCTAAGAGCTTTTTTAAATAAAATATTACCACAAATGCACACAATAAACCCACTGTAACACAACAAGAGGTAAATGCAGGTGTTTGTGACCAGTTTAAGTGTGCAAGACTATTTGAAAGCGCGACTGGCAGAATAACATATATCTCTTGAGCTGCAGGATTCTGCCTTTCGTCGTACGAACGACCACATAACGGACAAGATTATTTCAAAATACATAATAGCTTGGCGAATATAAACGAAAACAGCCACGTGAACATAAACTGGATCTACTGGATTTGAATATTAAAGTGACCACATTTACCACTTGCTTCTGTCTTCAATTTTAATCTATATAAAAAAGGAAACTCATTCGACTTGGCTGCTTTTTTAATGTGTGCGTATTTATTTATTTACCTTTTTATACATTTTGTATAATTTCATAGTTTGTGTATTACAATTATAAAAACAAAAATAAATTTAGCCACTCACATAGAAATAGCTTAGGCCTTAACCTTTTTCTGACAGTTTTAGGGATTTTTAAAAATCCTAAAAAAAACTTATTTGTGCTGCAAATAATAATTTCAAACTCATTTGATACTGACCTATGACATCCTGTGACATTATATTTATTTGAATTTACATAATCTCATGGATGTAACAGTAAATCTGTTCAGCTCACAGATCAATACTAAGCTGTAATGCAAGCAGAACTTTCACAAATGCTTATGAGTCATTTAAGGATTTGATAACACTGTAAAATAATGTCTAATTTGTTAACATTAGCAAATGCATTGATAACACTTTATAATAACTGCACTCATTAGTAAATAGTCAGTTCATGCTTTATAAAGCCTTCTCCCAATATTAATAGTCAGTAGTAAGCAGTTTATAAATACAGCTATAAATAGCTTGTCCTTGGTTTATAAGCACATTTATTAAAAAGGAGAGTAAGTTATCTTCCTATGAAAAATAAAAGATAAAAATAAACAAACAACAACACAGATTGATACAGAACTCAGAAATTTTATTGTGGATTTATGATAAAATCAGCCTGTAAATGAATTCATACTCCTCCTCATACTACTCCATACTCCTTTTTCAACATGATGCCAATATACTGAGATGTTAAATTGTGAATGGGTTTAGGATAGCTTAAATGGTGTTGCCATAGAGATTTATTAACGTAACATAAAAAATACAATAGTTATTTTACTATATCTTTAAAATTTTTTATTCTAACTCTTCATAATTTTTTATATAAGTAGAAGTCCTCATTTGAAGGAAGCACAGTAAGTTTCATAGCTTTATCATTTTCAAGAGCCAGCATAAAATTAAAACTATCATAACTTATAAATCAAGCTTGCAATTCTTAGTACCTATAATGGCCACCAGAGGGAGCTATAGGATTACTTTTAAATAATTATTGGAGAAACGAGTATGATTTAAATAATTTATAGAAATCTTTCAAATAAAATAATATGTATTTTAGGAATTTTACTGATAAAATGACCCTCACTTAATTAGAATAACAAGCTGAAGTATTGTGAACTGTATATTAAGAATAATTCTTTATAGGCTTTATGGACAGATACGTTTTGAGTGACTCTTGAAGGTTCAGCACCACATCCTCTTTTACCCCTGTTTAAAGAATTAATCTTACAGAACAGGTGTAAATGAATTTTGGATAGCTTGATTGTTTTGTCGTGGTGATTTTTTGAAATAATAGTAAAAAAGGAACCAGTAAATGTCTTTTTATTTTTTTAAAGTGCAGCTTCTAAACACTTTAAAAAAATGTACACATAAAAGACAAGTCATTCTGAGGCATATTTCCTCAGAATGACTGGTCTCATGACAATAGTTTCATGACTATACAACACTATATGGATGACAGAAAATTAAAAAACTATCATACATCTGATGTCACTCTGTCCCTCTGTCACTGTGGGTAATGTGTGTGTGTGTGTTAAGTGAATTAGGTGTGAAACTATCAGGGAGCATTTTTATTCCACCTCCTTTCCTGAAAGTCTGTCTTGCAGAATTGACTAAAAATTAATCTTCACATTATTTCCTAATTATTTTGCAATTCTTTTTGTCAGTTCTTCTTGACCTGTTTTTCTCTTCCAGCTTTCCTGGACTATTGTATAGCACTCATAAATGATTAAATAAAAAATAATGGTAGTTATTAAGATTGATATGGTTTGGAATTGGTAAAATGTGCTTGGAAAAAAATCACAATAAAACAATGTTTTAATGTTTAAGTTTGGAATATTAACTGACATGAATGAATGCTATATAAATATTGTTCATGTTAACACAATGTTTATAAATGGAATCTTATTGTAAAGTGTTACTAAAGTTATATATATATATTGTTCTGTGAATGTGATTTTAAAGTCTAGATGATTCGGATTAACCCTTTAACTGCCATATCCTTTAAAACCTCACTGCCAGAGGGATATTGTAAATGCATGTGCCCGCTGGGCACAGTTTACCTGATGCCACCGGGGTGGCGATGGCATTGGTGGCTTGAGCCCGCCATCGCTGCTTGCAGCTATATTTATTATTTTTTTCCAACGTCTCGGGGGCTTTTGGGGCCCTTAACGTGCTTAAAAAGTCTTGAAAATTGGCACACAGATTGGAACCTGCGGCCATTAGGGCCGGGCAGAGACTGATACACGGGCGTGGCACAGGGGCTCTACAGCGCCCCCTGGAATATGGAGGGCCATATATCATACATTCTTGCTCGTAGACGTATGAAACTCGGTACACATATAAATCTCATCAATCCAAACAACTTTTGTATTGCATATCATGGGCTCCGCCCAACAGGAAGTTGGCTATTTAGGGTTTAGTATTCAAATTTTTCGTCAAAGTTGTGGGGGCTTTTGGGGTCCTTAACATACTCAAAAACTCTTGAAAATTTGCGCACACTTTGGAATCTGTGGCCTTTAGGAGCCTGCAGAGGCTGGGACCCGGGCGTGGCACAGGGGCTCTACGGCGCCCCCTGGAACACAGTCAGAAATGTTGATGTATAGCTCACACATACTTGCACATATTCATATGAAACTCAGTACACATATAGATCTCATCGTGCCGAACAACTTTCGTATTGCATGTCATAGGCTCCACCCAACAGGAAGTCAGCTATTTAGAGTTATGTAAAAAGCGCATGCTCTGGAATTTGAAATACTTGTCATAGGTTTTTTTCTCGATTGCCGCCAAACTCGGTCAACATGATCTCAAGACACTGGGGATGAAAAATTGCCAGGGGATTTTTGATATCTCGAACGGTTTGCTCGTGGCGAGGCGTTGAAATTATGGCGAGAAATTAGAAACAGGAAGTGTCTAATACCATCCACATACATTTCCTGATTTTAATCAAACTTCATCAGATTATTCGTTGTATGATGTCGATCGCATATATGTGACTATTAGGAGTCAAAGTTATAGCGCCACCAACTGGCAGAAGGAAGTGTGTCATTTTCAAAATGATTTGAATTCAGCATCTTATTATTACTCGATTTGCTTCAAACTTCATCAGAATAATGTTAAAACACAGCTGATATAAATCTGCAAGGGGGATATTGATATCTAAAAAATTGTTGCCGTGGCAACATGTCAAACTGGAATACTTCTCAGGTGATTTTGAGGCAAATAACATACTTAGAATTTCACAAAACTCTGAACACACATCAGTATTTCTGATAGGAACTTAAATTGTGAATGGATTTTGGATAGCTTGAATGGTTTTGCCGTGGTGATTTTTTTAAATGAGCTTACAAAGGGAATCATTATTGTATTTTTAAATTGCAGCTTCCAAACACGTCAAAGAATTTTTTCATACAGATGAAAAAGTCATTCTGAGGAAATATGCATAGTTTCACGACTTTACAACACTGTATGGATAACAGAAAATTAAAAAAACTGTCAGACATCTCATCTCACTCTGTCCCTCTGTTTGAGTATATGTGCTTCAGACTTCCATTGTCTGAGAGAAATAGCGCCCCTACAGGTTCAATTCCCGGACTTTTACTTTCACTTTTAAATCGGTTAAAAATACAAACAAATACTTAGATTTAATTCACACTGACAAGCTAAACCAACATATCTGATTATTACCGGTTCAGGGCTCATGGATAAATTATTTCTGGCCAGAGATACGTGAGAAATAGGAGAGATGAATCACCGCTGTGATCACGAGCGTCTGGAGTAAAGAGCTCAGAGAAAACGAATTTATTCCTGTTTTAAAGCTTTTAAAAATAAATTATTACAGCGATATCACACAATCAACCAATTAGAACACACCAAGAGCTAAATTCAGATGTTTTTGAACTGTTTGTGTGAAAATGAAATATTCGCGGCTGCCTATCTGAAATCACCGCTCCGATCAGCGCGTACAGTGTCGAGCTCAAAACAAACGAATTTATTCTTGTTTAAGAGCTTTTTTAAATAAAATATTACCACAAATGCACACAATAAACCCATTGTAACACAACAAGAGCTAAATGCAGGTGTTTGTGACCTGTTTAAGTGTGCAAGACTATTTGAAAGCGCGACTGGCAGAATAACATATCTCTCGAGCTGCAGGATTCTGGCTTTCGTCGTACGAACGAACACATAACGGACAAGATTATTTCAAAACACATAATAGCTTGGCGACTATAAACGAAAACAGCCACGTGAACATAAACTGGATCTACTGGATTTGAATATTAAAGTGACCACATTTACCACTTGCTTCTGTCTTCAATTTTAATCTATATAAAAAAGGAAACTCATTCGACTTGGCTGCTTTTTTAATGTGTGCGTATTTATTTATTTATCTTTTTATACATTTTGTATAATTTCATAGTTTGTGTATTACAATTATAAAAACAAAAATAAAATTAGCCACTCACATAGAAATAGCTTAGGCCTTAACCTTTTTCTGACAGTTTTAGGGATTTTTAAAAATCCTAAAAAAACCTTATTTGTGCTGCAAATAATAATTTCAAACTCATTTGATACTGACCTATGACATCCTGTGACATTATATTTATTTTAATTTACATAATCTCATGGATGTAACAGTAAATCTGTTCAGCTCACAGATCAATACTAAGCTGTAATACAAGCAGAACTTTCACAAATGCTTATGAGTCATTTAAGGATTTGATAACACTGTAAAATAATGTCTAATTTGTTAACATTAGCAAATTCATTGATAACACTTTATAATAACTGCAATCATTATTAAATAGTCAGTTCATGCTTTATAAAGCCTTGTCCCAATATTAATAGTCAGTAGTAAGCAGTTTATAAATACAGCTATAAATAGCTTGTCCTTGGTTTATAAGCACATTTATTAAAAATGAGAGTAAGTTATCTTCCTATGAAAAATAAAAGATAAAAATAAACAAACAACAACACAGATTGATACAGAACTCAGAAATTTTATTGTGGATTTATGATAAAGCCTGCAAATGAATTCATACTCCTACTCATACTACTCCATACTCCTTTTTCAACATGATGCCAATATACTGAGATGTTAAATTGTGAATGGGTTTAGGATAGCTTAAATGGTGTTGCCATAGAGATTTATTAAAGTAACATAAAAAAATACAATAGTTATTTTACTATATCTTTACAATTTTTCATTCTAAATCTTCATAATTTTTTATATAAGTAGAAGTCCTCATTTGAAGGAAGCACAGTAAGTTTCATAGCTTTATCACTTTCAAGAGCCAGCATAAAATTTAAACTATCATAACTTATAAATCAAGCTTGCAATTCTTAGTACCTATAATGGCCACCAGAGGGAGCTATAGTATTACTTTTAAATAATTATTGTAGAAACGAGTATGATTTAAATCATTTATAGAAATCTTTAAAAAAAAAATGAATTGTATATATTTTACTGATAAAATGACCCTCACTTAATTAGAATAACAAGCTGAAGTATTTTGAACTGTATATTAAGAATAATTCTTTATAGGCTTTATGGACAGATACGTTTTGAGTGACTCTTGAAGGATCAGCACCACATCCTCTTTTACCACTGTTTAAAGAATTAATCTTACAGAATAGGTGTGAATGAATTTTGGATAGCTTGAATGGTTTTGCCGTGATGTTTTTTGAAATAATAGTAAAAAAGGAACCAGTAAATGTCTTTTTATTTTTTTAAAGTGCAGCTTCTAAACACTTTAAAAAAAAAAAAATGTACACATAGAAGACCAGTCATTCTGAGGCATATTTCCTCAGAATGACTGGTCTCATGACCATAGTTTCATGACTATACAACACTATATGGATGATAGAAAATTAAAAAAAAACTATCATACATCTGATGTCACTCAGTCCCACTGTCACTGTGGGTAATGTGTGTGTGTGTGTGTGTGTTAAGTGAATTAGGTGTGAAACTATCAGGGTGCATTTAGTCTCCAGCGCCAACATTTTACAGAACTGCCACTTTCCTGGAGTCTCCAGAATTACTCGGTGTCGGACTCTGAGAGACTTAAGATTCCAAAAAATTATTTAATTAGAATACCATGAAGTATTGTGAAATACTATATATTAAGACTTTATATATAGGCTTAATGAACAGATTAGAGTGACTCGTGAAGGACCAGCACCACCTCCTCTTGTCCGATGGTTTGAGGAATATATCTTCCAGAATCTGGGATTAAGATTTAAGAGCTCATTTTTATTCCACCTCCTTTCCTGAAAGTCTGTCTTGCAGAATTGACTAAAAATTAATCTTCACATTATTTCCTAATTATTTTGCAATTCTTTTTGTCAGTTCTTCTTGACCTGCTTTTTTCTTCTTCTTTTCTGACCTCATGACCCAGTCAGTATTTTTTGTACAATGGTCAAGTCTTAACTTATCCATTTCTGTATTGCATTTGTGTTTGATATTTCTCATTGGTATTTCATAATTTTCGACCTTACAGTTTGAGTTAAAAGTCTATTTTAGCGCATTTCATCTGTAAAAGAAAACATGCCTAATAATTCTGCACACATGAATATAAGGAGTTTTTCTCTTCCAGCTTTCCTGGACTATTGTATAGCACTCATAAATGATTAAATAAAAAATAATGGTAGTTATTAAGATTTATATGGTTTGGAATTGGTAAAATGTACTTGGAAAAAAATCACAATAAAACAATGTTTTCATGTTTAAGTTTGGAATATTAACTGACATGAATGAATGCTATATAAATATTGTTCATGTTAACATAATGTTTATAAATGAAATCTTATTGTACAGTGTTACTAATATATATATTGTTCTGTGAATGTGATTTTAAAGTCTAGATGATTCGGATTAACCCTTTAACTGCCGTATCCTTTAAAACCTCACTGCCAGAGGGATATTGTGAATGCATGTGCCCGCTGGGCACAGTTTACCTGATGCCACCGGGGTGGCGATGGCATTGGTGGCTTGAGCCCGCCATCGCTGCTTGCAGCTATATTTATTATTATTAGGGCTCAAGCCTGGAGGGCGAGAGCCCTATTGTTTTCCTTAGGATTATTTTTTATTATTATTATTATTATTATTATTATTTTTTTTTTCTAACGTTACGGGGGCTTTTGGGGCCCTTAACATGCTTAAAAAGTCTTGAAAATTGGCACACACATTGGAACCTGCGGCCATTAGGGCCGGGCAGAGACTGATACACGGGCGTGGCACAGGGGCTCTACAGCGCCCCCTGGAATATGGAGGGCCATATATCATACATACTTGTACGTAGACATACGAAACTCGGTACACATATAGAACTCATCAATACAAACAACTTTCGTATTGCATATCATAGGCTCCGCCCAACAGGAAGTTGGCTATTTAGGATTTATTATTCATATTTGTCGTCAAAGTTGTGGGGGCTTTTGGAGTCCTTAACATACTCAAAAACTCTTGAAAATTTGCACACACCTTTGGATCTGTGGCCTTTAGGAGCCTGCAGAGGTTGGGACCCGGGCGTGGCACAGGGGCTCTACGGCGCCCCCTGGAACACAGTCATAAATATTGATGTATAGCTCACACATACTTGCACGTATTAATATGAAACTCAGTACACATATAGATCTCATCGTGCCGAACAACTTTCATATTGCATGTCATAGGCTCCGCCCAACAGGAAGTCAGCTATTTAGAGTTATGTAAAAAGCGCATGCTCTGGAATTTGATATACTTGTCATAGGTTTTTTACTCGATTGCCACCAAACTCGGTCAACATGATCTCAAGACATTGGGGATAAAAAATTGCCAACTGGCAGCAGGAAGTGTGTCATTTTCAAAATGCTTTGAATTCAGCATCTTATTTTTACTCGATTTGCTTCAAACTTCATCAGAATAATGTTAAAACACAGCCGATATAAATCTGCTGGGGGGATATTGATATCTAAAAATATTGTTGCCGTGGCAACATGTCAAACTGGAATACTTCTCAGGTGATTTTGAGGCATATAACATGCTTAGAATTTCATCAAACTCAGAACACATATCAGTATTAGTGACAGCTAGACACTGGCAAAAGTTCATAAGAGGGCGTGGAAGAGGCACTCTATAGCGCCACCTTTTGTCAAAAGTGAGGGGGTTAGTTTTAGCTACAGACACCAAACTCAGTACAAAAATTGTTCTTATTAAGACGGACAACTTTCTAATTCACAGTCATCAGCTACGACCAACAGGAAGTCGGCTATTTTGATTTGAATGTGGATTGTTTTTTACATTTAGCTGTGAATTAATGCATACTGCTCAGAGGAGAGTAACACTATACACACCAAAGTCGATCGCATATATGTGACTATTAGGAGTCAAAGTTATAGCGCCACCAACTGGCAGCAGGAAGTGTGTCATTTTCAAAATGCTTTGAATTCAGCATCTTATTTTTACTCGATTTGCTTCAAACTTCATCAGAATAATGTTAAAACACAGCCGATATAAATCTGCTGGGGGGATATTGATATCTAAAAATATTGTTGCCGTGGCAACATGTCAAACTGGAATACTTCTCAGGTGATTTTGAGGCATATAACATGCTTAGAATTTCATCAAACTCAGAACACATATCAGTATTAGTGACAGCTAGACACTGGCAAAAGTTCATAAGAGGGCGTGGAAGAGGCACTCTATAGCGCCACCTTTTGTCAAAAGTGAGGGGGTTAGTTTTAGCTACAGACACCAAACTCAGTACAAAAATTGTTCTTATTAAGACGGACAACTTTCTAATTCACAGTCATCAGCTACGACCAACAGGAAGTCGGCTATTTTGATTTGAATGTGGATTGTTTTTTACATTTAGCTGTGAATTAATGCATACTGCTCAGAGGAGAGTAACACTATACACACCAAACTTGGTGTACATGTTGAAAAAACATTGAGGAACTTAAATTGTGAATGGGTTTTGGATAGCTTGGATGGTTTTGTCGTGGTGATTTTTTTAAATGACAATAAAGATGGAATTATTAATTTTCCTGCATTTTTAAATTCCAAACACTTCAAAACCTTTTTTCATACAGAAAAAAAGTCATTCTGAGTAAATATGCATAGTTTCATGACTTTACAACACTGTATGGATAACAGAAAATTAAAAAACTGTCAGACATCTCATATCACTCTGTCCCTCTGTTTGAGTGTGTGTTCTTAGACTTCCATTGTCTGAGAGAAAATGCGCCCCTACAGGTGCAGTTACCGGAATAAAAAAGGGAGGAGACTGTCTTTTGGTTTCACTTTTAAATCGGTTAAAATACAAATAAATACTTGGATTTAATTCACACTGACAAGCTAAACCAACATATATGATTATTATCAGGTCAGGGCTCATCAATAATGGATGTGTGGTCAGTGATACGTGAGAAACACGAGAGATGAATCACCGCTCTGAGCAGGAGCGTGTGGAATGACGAGCTCAGAAAAAAACGAGTTTATTCTTGTTTTATAGCTATTAAAAATAAATTATTGCAGCGATATCACACAAAACACCAATTAGAACACACCAAGAGCTAAATTAAGATGTTTTTGAACTGTTTGTGTGAAAATGAAATATTTGCAGCTGCCTATCTGAAATCACTGCCTCTGATCAGCGCGCACAGTGTCACAAGTTCAAAACAAACGAATTTATTCTTGTTTAAGAGCTTTTTAAAATAAATTATTGCCATAAATGCACACAATACATCCATTATAACATAACACGAGCTAAATATAGGTGTTTGTGACCCGTTTAACTGTGCAAGACTATTTGAAAGCGCGACTGGCAGAATAACATTGATCTCTCGAGCTGCAGGATTCTGCCTTTCGTCGTAAGAACGAACACATCACGGACAAGATTATTTCAAAATACATAATAGCTTGGCTAATATAAACGAAAACAGCCACGTGAACATAAACTGTTGAGAAATAAATCTGAAGTGGATATACTGGATTTTAATATTAAGTGACCGCATATACCAGCTGCTTCTGTCTTCAATTTTAATCTATATAAAAAATTAAACTCATTCATCTTGGCTGCTTTTTTAATGTGTGTACGTATTTATTTATTATTTTTCTCTAACAAGACTTAATCTATATTTAATTAAATCAATTACATTTTATTTTACATTTGATTTGTCCATTTCTGCATCTAAACGCCTAAAAACCTAAAACATGCTCTATTATACTATTGTTAGCAATTTCTTTATCGTCCAATTTATCTGGTGTACACGCTTTTATTTTCATAATAAACTTGTTTGTTAGATTATACACAGTTATAGTGGTCTATAATAAATATTCACAGGTTTTATTCAAGCTGTTTAGAATGATTGCCGTAGGCTAATTTTTTTAAATGTAAATCCAAAAATAAATGAATAAATAAATAAAAAATAAAAAAACATTGGAAAAGAATAACTGTTGTACTTTTTCATACATTTTGTATAATTTCATAGTTTATGCATTATAGTTATAAGAACAAATACATTTAGCCACTCACATAGAAATCTTAGGCCTTATCCTTTTCTGACAGTTTTAGGGATTTTTCAAAATCCTAAAAAACCTTATTTGTGCTGCAAATAATAATTTCAAACAAATTTGATACTGACCTCTGACATCCTGTGACATGATATTTATTTGATTTTACATAATCTCATGGATGTAACTGTAAATCAGTTCAGCTCACAGATGAAGACTAAGCTCTAATGCAAGCAGAACTTTCACAAATGCTTGTAGGTCAATAAAATCATTACAAAACACTTAAAAATCATTTAAGGGATTTGATAACACTGTAAAATAATGTCTAATTTGTTAAAATTAGCAAATGCATTGAAAACACTTTATAATAACTGCACTGATTAGTAAATAGTCAGTTCATGCTTTATAAAGCCTTGTCCCAATATTAATAGTCAGTAGTAAGCAGTTTATAAATACAGCTATAAATAGCTTGTTCTTGGTTTATAAGCACATTTATTAAAAAGGAGAGTAAAGGGTCAGTTATCTTCCTATGAAAAATAAAAAAAATAAAAATAAACAAACAACACAGATTGATACAGAACTCAGAAATTTTATTGTGGATTTATGATAAACTCAGCCTGTAAATGAATTCATACTCCTCCAAGAAGACACAAGTAGTTCACACCAAACTGTTTTAAAATGAAGCCATACACTGAAGATGTTAAATTTCGAATGGGTTTAGGATACCTTAAATGGTGTGGCCATAGCGATTTATTAAAGTAACATAAAAAAATACAATAGTTATTTTACTATATCTTTAAAAATTTTCATTCCAACTCTTCATAATTTTTTATATACGTAGAAGTCATCATTTGAAGGAAGCACAGTAAGTTTCATAGCTTTATCATTTTCAAGAGCCAGCATAACATTAAAACTATCATAACTTATAAATCAAGCTTGCAATTCTTAGTACCAATAATGGCCACCAGATGGAGCTATATGATTACTTTTAAATAATTATTTTAGAAACAAGTATGATTTAAATCATTTATAGAAATCTTTCAAATAAAAATATGTATTTTATGTATTTTACTGATAAAATGACCCTCACTTAATTAGAATAACAAGCTGAAGTATTGTGAACTGTAAATTAAGAAATAATTCTTTACAGGCTTTATGGACAGATACGTTTTGAGTGACTCTTGAAGGTTTAGCACCACATCCTCTTTTACCACTGTTTAAAGAATTAATCTTACAGAACAGGTCGGATGAATTTTGGATAGCTTGAATGGTTTTGTCGTGGTGATTTTTTGAAATAACAGTAAAAAAGTAACCAGTAAATGTCTTTTATTTGTTTAAGTGCAGCTTCTAAACACTTCAAAAAAATGTACACATAGAAGACAAGTCATTCTGAGGAAATATGCAAAGTTTCATGAGTATACAACACTATATGGATGATAGAAAATTTAAAAACTATCATACATCTGATGTCACTCTGTCCCTCTGTCACTGTGGGTAATGTGTGTGTGTGTGTGTGTGTGTTAAGTGAATTAGGTGTGAAACTATCAGGGAGCATTTAGTCTCCAGCGCCAACATTTTACAGAACTGCCACTTTCCTGGAGTCTCAGAATTACAATGTGTCAGGTTCTGAGAGATCTAAGATTCCAAAAAATTATTTAATTAGAATACCATGAAGTATTGTGAAATACTATATATTAAGACTTTATATATAGGCTTTATGAACAGATTAGAGTGACTCGTGAAGGACCAGCACCACCTCCTCTTGTCCGATGGTTTGAGGAATATATTTTACAGAATCCGGGATTAAGATTTAGGAGCTCATTTTTATTCCACCTCCTTTCCTGAAAGTCTGTCTTGCAGAATTGACTAAAAATTAATCTTCACATTAATTTCTAATTATTTTGCAATTCTTTTGTCAGTTCTTCTTGACCTGTTTTTTTCTTCTTCTTTTCTGACCTCATGACCCAGTCAGCATTTTTGTACAATGGTCAAGTCTTAACTTATCCATTTCTGTATTGCATTTGTGTTTGATATTTCTCATGGGTATTACATAATTTTCGACTTTTGAGTTAAAACAGTTTGAGTCAAAACTCTTTTTTAGCGCATTTCATCTGTAAAAGAAAACATGCCTAATAATTCTGCACATGAATATAAGGAGTTTTTCTCTTCCAGCTTTCCTGGACTATTGTATAGCACTCATAAATGATTGAATAAAAAATAATGGTAGTTATTAAGATTGATATGGTTTGGAATTGGTAAAATGGGCTTGGAAAAAAATCACAATAAAACAATGTTTTAATGTTTAAGTTTGGAATATTAACTGACATGAATGAATGCTATATAAATATTGTTCATGTTAACATAATGTTTATAAATGAAATCTTATTGTAAAGTGTTACTAAAGTTATATATATATATATATTGTTCTGTGAATGTGATTTTAAAGTCTAGATGATTCGGATTAACCCTTTAACTGCCGTATCCTTTAAAACCTCACTGCCAGAGCGATATTGTGAATGCATGTGCCCACTGGGCACAGTTTACCTGGTGCCACCGGGGTGGCGATGGCATTGGTGGCTTGAGCCCGCCATCGCTGCTTGCAGCTATATTTATTATTATTTTTTTTTTCCAACGTCTCGGGGGCTTTTGGGGCCCTTAACGTGCTTAAAAAGTCTTGAAAATTGGCACACAGATTGGAACCTGCGGCCATTAGGGCCGGGCAGAGACTGATACACGGGCGTGGCACAGGGGCTCTACAGCGCCCCCTGGAATATGGAGGGCCATATATCATACACTCTTGCTCGTAGACGTATGAAACTCGGTACACATATAAATCTCATCAATCCAAACAACTTTTGTATTGCATATCATAGGCTCCGCCCAACAGGAAGTTGGCTATTTAGGGTTTAGTATTCAAATTTTTCGTCAAAGTTGTGGGTGCTTTTGGGGTCCTTAACATACTCAAAAACTCTTGAAAATTTGCGCACACTTTGGAATCTGTGGCCTTTAGGAGCCTGCAGAGGCTGGGACCCGGGCGTGGCACAGGGGCTCTACGGCGCCCCCTGGAACACAGTCAGAAATGTTGATGTATAGCTCACACATACTTGCACATATTCATAAGAAACTCAGTACACATATAGATCTCATCGTGCCGAAAAACTTGCGTATTGCATGTCATAGGCTCCACCCAACAGGAAGTCAGCTATTTAGAGTTATGTAAAAAGCGCATGCTCTGGAATTTGAAATACTTGTCATAGGTTTTTTTCTCGATTGCCGCCAAACTCGGTCAACATGATCTCAAGACACTGGGGATGAAAAATTGCCAGGGGATTTTTGATATCTCAAACGGTTTGCTCGTGGCGAGGCGTTGAAATTATGGCGAGAAATGAGAAACAGGAAGTGTCTAATATCGTCCACATACATTTCCTGATTTTAATCAAACTTCATCAGATTATTCGTTGTATGATGTCGATCGCATATATGTGACTATTAGGAGTCAAAGTTATAGCGCCACCAACTGGCAGAAGGAAGTGTGTCATTTTCAAAATGATTTGAATTCAGCATCTTATTATTACTCGATTTGCTTCAAACTTCATCAGAATAATGTTAAAACACAGCCGATATAAATCTGCAAGGGGGATATTGATATCTAAAAAATTGTTGGCGTGGCAACATGTCAAACTGGAATACTTCTCAGGTGATTTTGAGGCAAATAACATACTTAGAATTTCACAAAACTCTGAACACACATCAGTATTTCTGATAGGAACTTAAATTGTGAATGGATTTTGGATAGCTTGAATGGTTTTGCCGTGGTGATTTTTTTAAATGACCTTACAAAGGGAATCATTATTGTATTTTTAAATTGCAGCTTCCAAACACGTCAAATAATTTTTTCATACAGATGAAAAAGTCATTCTGAGGAAATATGCATAGTTTCACGACTTTACAACACTGTATGGATAACAGAAAATTAAAAAACTGTCAGACATCTCATCTCACTCTGTCCCTCTGTTTTAGTATATGTGCTTCAGACTTCCATTGTCTGAGAGAAATAGCGCCCCTACAGGTTCAATTCCCGGACTTTTACTTTCACTTTTAAATCGGTTAAAAATACAAACAAATACTTAGATTTAATTCACACTGACAAGCTAAACCAACATATCTGATTATTACCGGTTCAGGGCTCATGGATAAATTATTTCTGGCCAGAGATACGTGAGAAATAGGAGAGATGAATCACCGCTGTGATCACGAGCGTCTGGAGTAAAGAGCTCAGAGAAAACGAATTTATTCCTGTTTTAAAGCTTTTAAAAATAAATTATTACAGCGATATCACACAATCAACCAATTAGAACACACCAAGAGCTAAATTCAGATGTTTTTGAACTGTTTGTGTGAAAATGAAATATTCGCGGCTGCCTATCTGAAATCACCGCTCCGATCAGCGCGTACAGTGTCGAGCTCAAAACAAACGAATTTATTCTTGTTTAAGAGCTTTTTTAAATAAAATATTACCACAAATGCACACAATAAACCCATTGTAACACAACAAGAGCTAAATGCAGGTGTTTGTGACCTGTTTAAGTGTGCAAGACTATTTGAAAGCGCGACTGGCAGAATAACATGTATCTCTGGTGCTGCAGGATTCTGCCTTTCGTCGTACGAACGAACACATCACGGACAAGATTATTTCAAAACACATAATAGCTTGGCGACTATAAACGAAAACAGCCACGTGAACATAAACTGGATCTACTGGATTTGAATATTAAAGTGACCACATTTACCACTTGCTTCTGTCTTCAATTTTAATCTATATAAAAAAGGAAACTCATTCGACTTGGCTGCTTTTTTAATGTGTGCGTATTTATTTATTTATCTTTTTATACATTTTGTATAATTTCATAGTTTGTGTATTACAATTATAAAAACAAAAATAAAATTAGCCACTCACATAGAAATAGCTTAGGCCTTAACCTTTTTCTGACAGTTTTAGGGATTTTTAAAAATCCTAAAAAAACCTTATTTGTGCTGCAAATAATAATTTCAAACTCATTTGATACTGACCTATGACATCCTGTGACATTATATTTATTTTAATTTACATAATCTCATGGATGTAACAGTAAATCTGTTCAGCTCACAGATCAATACTAAGCTGTAATGCAAGCAGAACTTTCACAAATGCTTATGAGTCATTTAAGGATTTGATAACACTGTAAAATAATGTCTAATGTGTTAACATTAGCAAATTCATTGATAACACTTTATAATAACTGCACTCATTATTAAATAGTCAGTTCATGCTTTATAAAGCCTTGTCCCAATATTAATAGTCAGTAGTAAGCAGTTTATAAATACAGCTATAAATAGCTTGTCCTTGGTTTATAAGCACATTTATTAAAAATGAGAGTAAGTTATCTTCCTATGAAAAATAAAAGATAAAAATAAACAAACAACAACACAGATTGATACAGAACTCAGAAATTTTATTGTGGATTTATGATAAAGCCTGCAAATGAATTCATACTCCTACTCATACTACTCCATACTCCTTTTTCAACATTATGCCAATATACTGAGATGTTAAATTGTGAATGGGTTTAGGATAGCTTAAATGGTGTTGCCATAGAGATTTATTAAAGTAACATAAAAAATACAATAGTTATTTTACTATATCTTTAAAATATTTCATGCTAACTCTTCATAATTTTTTATATATGTAGAAGTCATCATTTGAAGGAAGCACAGTAAGTTTCATAGCATTATCATTTTCAAGAGCCAGCATAAAATTAAAACTATCATAACTTATAAATCAAGCTTGCAATTCTTAGTACCTATAATGGCCACCAGAGGGAGCTATAGGATTACTTTTAAATAATTATTGGAGAAACGAGTATGATTTAAATAATTTATAGAAATCTTTCAAATAAAATAATATGTATTTTAGGAATTTTACTGATAAAATGACCCTCACTTAATTAGAATAACAAGCTGAAGTATTGTGAACTGTATATTAAGAATAATTCTTAATAGGCTTTATGGACAGATACGTTTTAAGTGACTCTTGAAGGTTCAGCACCACATCCTCTTTTACCACTGTTTAAAGAATTAATCTTACAGAACAGGTGTGAATGAATTTTGGATAGCTTGAATGGTTTTGTCGTGGTGATTTTTTGAAATAATAGTAAAAAAGGAACCAGTAAAAAAAAGTGCAGCTTCTAAACACTTCAAAAAAATGTACACATAGAAGACAAGTCATTCTGAGGAAATATGCATAGTTTCATGACTATACAAGATTATATGGATGACAGAAAATTAAAAAACATACATCTGATGTCACTCTGTCCCTCTGTCACTGTGTGTGTGTGTGTTTGTGTGTGTTTTAAGTGAATTAGGTGTGAAACTATCAGTGAGCATTTAGTCTCCAGCGCCAACATTTTACAGAACTGCCACTTTCCTGGAGTCTCAGAATTACAATGTGTCAGGTTCTGAGAGATCTAAGATTCCAAAAAAATATTTAATTAGAATACCATGAAGTATTGTGAAATACTATATATTAAGACTTTATATATAGGCTTTATGAACTGATTAGAGTGACTCGTGAAGGACCAGCACCACCTCCTCTTGTTCGATGGTTTGAGGAATATATCTTCCAGAATCCGGGATTAAGATTTAGGAGCTCATTTTTATTCCACCTCCTTTCCTGAAAGTCTGTCTTGCAGAATTGACTAAAAATTAATCTTCACATTAATTCCTAATTCTTTTGCAATTCTTTTGTCAGTTCTTCTTGACCTGTTTTTCTCTTCCAGCTTTCCTGGACTATTGTATAGCACTCATAAATGATTAAATAAAAAATAATGGTAGTTATTAAGATTGATATGGTTTGGAATTGGTAAAATGTGCTTGGAAAAAAATCACAATAAAACAATGTTTTAATGTTTAAGTTTGGAATATTAACTGACATGAATGAATGCTATATAAATATTGTTCATGTTAACATAATGTTTATAAATGAAATCTTATTGTAAAGTGTTACTAAAGTTATATATATATATATATATTGTTCTGTGAATGTGATTTTAAAGTCTAGATGATTCGGATTAACCCTTTAACTGCCATATCAAGTTCAAGTTCAAGTTCAAGTTCAATTTATTTGTATAGCGCATTTACAACAGCCTCCTGGCTGACCAAAGTGCTTTAACATAAGAGCAAGAATATTACACATACATAAAAATAGACCAGACAAAAAATTTAAAACCACCCATTTCAAAATGTAGCATAACACAGTAGTCAGTACACTAAGGAAAATAAAAAAGTTTTTAGCAAAGATTTAAAAATAGACAAGGAAGGGGCCAGTCTGATCTCTAAAGGCAGGGTATTCCAGAGTCGTGGCCCAGCCACTGCAAATGCACGCTCCCCTCTACGCTCCCCTCTATCCTTTAAAACCTCACTGCCAGAGGGATATTGTGAATGCATGTGCCCGCTGGGCACAGTTTACCTGATGCCACCGGGGTGGTGATGGCATTGGTGGCTTGAGCCCGCCATCGCTGCTTGCAGCTATATTTATTATTCTTCTTCTTCTTCTTCTCCCGAATGAATCGCATTTTTGAGGGCTTTAACATGCTCAAAAAGTCATGAAACTTTGCACACGCGTCAAACCTGGTGAAAATTTTCGTCTGATATAGGATTCAGAAGAGGGTGTGGCAAAATGGCTCGACAGCGCCACCTATACTAAGAAAATCAACAGCCTTCCAGCTATGTTTCACATACATGCACGAAAATTGGCACACATATGTAACACACCAATACCTACAAAAAAGACTCTTGGACCAAAATTCTAAACCCAACAGGAAGTCGGTTATTTTTAATATTATGAGCAAATTTTGTGTAATTTTGGTCATTTCCATGTGTTGTATTTTAACTAACTCCTCCTAGAGATTTCTTCAAATCAACACCAAATTTGGTGTGACTAATCTAAAGGCCTTTGCGATGTTAAATTGTGAAGATCTTGAGTTTTCTTTGCAGGGCGTGTCCGTGGCGGCCTGGCGAATTTCGATGATTCGCCACGAAAAATGAAGTTGCTATAACTCACACATACAATGTCCAATCTGCCCCAAACTTCACATGTTTGATGAAACTCTGAACCTGAACAGATTGACATGCCCATATTCCGTTATAGTCATAGCGCCACCTATTGGCAACAGGAAGTGTCATATTTTACGCTGTGATGAACTACTCTTAGAAATTTTTTGACATCAATGTATTTTTTGTGGTCAGTCTAATCTAAAGGCCTGTGCAATGTTCAGTTGTGAAGATCTTGAGTTTTCGCTGAAAGGCGTGTCCACAGCACCATGGCGAAGTTTGATGTCTCGCCATGTTAATAAAAGATGTTATAAAATGTCCGATCTTCCCCAAACTTCACATGTGTGATAAGAGTCCTGACCTGAACAGATCTGCAGGCCAATATTCCACCGGGTGTGGCAGAATGGCTCGATAGCGCCACCTATACACTTTCAACGGAGTGCGTATTCACTTTAAACAGAGTGCGCCTCGAGCTATGTTTCACGTACATGTACAAAAATCGGTACACACATGTAACACACCAATATCTATGAAAAAGTCTCTTGGTACGAAATCCGAATCCCAACAGGAAGTCAGTTATTTAGAATTTTCTCTGCAAAACTTGTGTTGTTTTGGCCATTTTCAGGGGTTGTACTTTAACAAACTCCTCCTAGAGATTTATTCAGATCAACACCCAACTTGGTCAGTGTAATCTAAAGCCTTTTGCGATCTTAAATTGCGAAGATCTTGAGGTTTCGTTAAAGGGCGTATCCATGGCGGCCTGACAAATTTCGATGTTTCGCCATGAAATAGGATGTTGTTATAACTCAGTCATAAAATGTCCGATCTTGCCCAAACTTCACTTGTGTGATAAGGGTCCTGCCCTGAACACATCTGAAGGCCAATATTCCATTATAATGATAGCGCCACCTGCTGGCAACAGGAAGATTGGCACATATATGGAATAAACATTGATATGTTCTACTTATATTTATGAGTTTAAATGCATATTTCTCACCGTTCACCTATTAACTAAAGCCACTCACTGCCGGTGAGCCCGGGTGCGAGGGCCCGTTCATCGCTGCTTGCAGCTTTAATTTTACATGTATTTTTTATATAATTTTACTTTATGACGATATTTAAATGCTGTGCACGCCTAACGATCCTAACCGTCTCTCACAGATTTGAACTGCTGTGAGAAGGGAGAGACCAGAAGTAACTTAAAGGCTTGGTTCACCCAGATAGCAAAATTATGTCATTAATAACTCACCCTCATGTCGTTCCAAACCCGTGAGACCTGTTTATCTTCAGAACACAGTTTAAGATATTTTAGATTTAGTCTGAGAGCTCTCAGTCCCTCCATTGAAGCTGTGTGTACGGTCTACTGTCCATGTCCAGAAAGGTAAGAAAAACATCATCAAAGTAGTCCATGTGACATCAGCAGTGTTGGGAAGGTTACTTTGGAAATGTAATAGGTTACAGATTACAAGTTACCCTATTTAAAATGTAATAGTAGTGTAACTTTTTTAATTACTTTAAAAAATTAATGTAACTAATTACTTTTGAGTACTTTTTGATTACTTTTATACATTTCTAATGAATGTTTATTTGCAACTGTTAATCATCTTCCACAATTTACACCATGCAGGTTTAACCTTAAAGTAGTGCTCAACACTTTCAGACTTTCACCATCCTTCATCACTTGAATTAAGATGATCACATATGAACACATCCACCACACAATCAGACTTTAGTACTGCCTTTTACTTCAATGAGATCTGAAGTTCAATGCAGATTTAAAATCAAAAGAAATAGTTTATAGATACTGTTTTTGAAACCAAATCTTTCATTATCCATCCATCTCTCTCATGACTTTAATACTGAAGATTTTTATTTGACTTTTACCATGTTTTGTAAGTGCATTTTTTTTTTTTTTTTGGCAAATGAATTACCACTTTAGTAATTTTTTATTTTTACTACAAAATCCATGGTTAAACCACACTTAGTAGCTACCATACCATAGGCTACATAAATTTTCCTAAGGGTTGTGTTTTTGTATGCACTAGCTCGCCCTAAACCAATGATAAAATATGATGATTTGTCTGCTAAATTACTGCTGTAACATTACAATAGATAATAATGACGTTGTTTATACAGTATTTTGAGTGAGTGGGGGAATGTGCTGCTGCTGCTTGACTAAGTAAACAAAGACAAAACTACATTAGCATATTTACAGATGAGACTGACCTATACCTGAAACCCTGAACAGAAGTGTTGCTTCTGCTCCAGCTGTGCACACAGTTCACTCCGGTCTCTCTCTCTCTCGCATTGAGTCTGATCCAAACCGTTCGGCGGAGGCGCAGAGAGCGCGCGAGCCCAACCATTGCCAGTCACGACTGCCAGTCATGAATCATTGCCGATTCATGATTTATTAGAGATTCGGAAATAATCGCTTTAGTATATTCGGCCTGCAATTATACAATAACAATATTAAAGTAGAGCGCCAAATCGTCTGCCATCGTCGCCAATCGTCAATGTCCAGTCAGTGCCTGATTTCCACAGACACGCAGGACGTGCAGGATTCATATTCAGTCTTTTTACGGCTTAATAATCACAGACACCAGTCCATATCGCGTTTTATTCAAGTGTACGACCTACTTTTGATTTATGCATCCAAAATGTGGCATATTTCGTCCGCGTTATAGGCTGAATTCCATTTTTATGACTGAATTCTACGAATGTGTTCTCCGCGTCGCGGAGATCGTGGGCCATATGTCTTTTGTGCAATTTGGGAAAGAAATAAGCTGTATGTGGATTTTGTAAATATTTAAATGTAATCCTCTTTGTAATTGTTACAATTTTCATAAGTAATTGTAATTTAATTACTCATTTTTTCTTAGTAACTGTAACTGATTACTGTTACATTTATTTTGTAATTAAATTACGTAACGCCGTTACATGTAGCTAGTTACTCCCCAACACTGGACATCAGAGGGTCCGTTTGAATTTTTTGAAGCATCGAAAATACATTTTGGTCCAAAAGTAGCAATAACTACGACTTTATTCAGCATTGTCTTCTCTTCCGTGTCTATTCCCAGCAAACATTCGGACGTCTTTTGACCGTTGAAAAGACGTCCATCCGAGACGTCCCGTCATGGTTGAAAAATAGTTCCAAAATGAAAGTTGAACCGACGTCTTTGACGTCTTTTAGACGTGAACTGCACGTCTTTTCTGCACGTCCCTGGACGTCTAAATGCGTCGTATTCTGGACGTCTAAATGCGCCGATTTCTGGACGTCGTTGTCTTCTGGATTTTTAAATGCGTTGCTGCATAGTTTAAGTGTAAATATATATAAGCCTGCATATAAAATAATCTCACACCCACTGTGTAACATCGTGCAAGGCAATCAATTATGTCTTAAAGGTTTAAAACATCTTGACAAAAGTTCAAGATCGGTCCAGTCAGACATGAACGTTCATAAAACATCTTAATCACGTGTACATCACTAACAATTAACACATTATTTGTGGACATATGCAAAAAAAGAAGCATGTTCTGATTTAGCACATTTTATTGTTTTTGAACAGTTTAGCATCTGTTAACCAAAATAAAATACTAATTACAAAATACTGAATTATATAAAGGGAAAATTCTTTCATTTACTCACCCTCATGTTTCAAACCTGTACACCTTTCTGTGTTCTGACCATATTGTTTTTATGTTTGCTTTACTGGGACAATGACAAATAATAATCTTCAAGATCATAATCTATTTAAAAATGTGTTTTTCAATGTTATCTTTGTATCCATTTTGGATTTCTGAAATAAGTTTACAGGCCTACCATTTTTTTCTTCAGAAATATGATTTAATGAGGGGCATCACTGAATAAAAAGTCCATTATTATTGTTTAAAATTTCTATTTGCACAGTATTTGTTTATTAATGTTTTTAATATATAATATTATAAATCAATATTAATTGCATTTATTTTAAAATACTTTAATCATATAATATTAAGAACATTATTAATATTTGAACGTGGCATAACCACCTTGCAGGAGCCATTGTTGTCTTGTGCCAAGAAAATCATAAAACATAAGACCCTCATCATAAAATATGTTTGAAATCATTTCTATTTATGAAATCAAAGTGGTGTAAATGATTTTAAACGGTATAGAACTGACATGAATTAAAATATTACATTTCTGAGAATGTTTTCTACTAGAATGTTAAAAGATGGTTTATTTTTATCAATTCTTTATTAATCTTGTCATTGACTTACACAGTTGTCTTATAAACACAAATATATTTGGAAGAAATATTTAAATATTGTAACCAAGCAGATCTCACAATCCATTAACTGCCACTGTAGGAAAAATTATTATGATCGTAACATGAGGGTGAGAAAATTATGACTATTTTCATTTTTGTATGAACTATCCCTTAAACAAACTACAGTTGTTTGGCTCATTTCTTGTAACCTCCACCCCCATCTCTTCCCGGAGCAAGCTTCAGGTGTTCTGCCATCGCTGCATCCACTTCAGAGTCTCCACCTCTTCACAGCATCTGAGGGAAGAGAATACATTTCTTTTTAAAATAAATAAAATAAAACATTTGAGATAAATGACATGCACTTATTTTCAAAATATCTTTATGGTCTACAGCTAAAAAAAAAGAAAGAAAAAAAAACCCTTCGACCAAGATGAATGAATCATGAATGAAACATTCGAAAAAAAGGTAATCAACAAGCATTAGATTGTATTTTTATTGTACAAAAGGTGTTACGCTTTAATGTGATGCCCTTGAGAAACACTCACAGTGTAACTGTGAGAAAGTGAACAGGACATTTCTGATAAGACAGGAGAGTTGGGATGTCCCCTGAATAATTCATTAAAGCGTACCAATAAAAATTACATCAATATAAGTAACTTTTAGCCTTCTAACGTTAGCTAATTTTAGCCATAATCAGTGAATTTCAGTTGACAAGGTGGGCATCATTTCTCTCGGTTCCTTTTTGTCAAACAAGTAAAACTCAAGCACGTTAATCAAATAATACAAAATGTACTTACACAACAGTAGATTTTATATAATTTATATCGATACATCTCAGTCCTCTTCGAGTCCTCTCCTCCTCGTGGTTGCCTGCTCAATATACCGGAACTTCTGGAAGAAAGCAAGATCTCGCGAGATAATCTATACTATCGCGGGATTTTGTAATTACACGAAATATATTAGTATATTTTGTGTCTACATCTTGGCAGCACCGTTTTGGAAATTACATTCAACTCAGACCGAAATTGTGACCGGGTATATATCTTTTTTACATGTATTCAATAAAATTCAATAAAAATAATAACAACAAATACATAAAACAGGTTGAAATAATGACTAAATTGCAGCATTTCTTTGCAATCACTTAACTACACTGGGCTCTTTGTGATTATATATTTTTTAAACAAGATAAAGTGAATATATTTACTTTATATATTTTTTTTTTTCCTGCTAGTCTTGCTTGGACATCTTTTCACAAACCATGATGAGACGTGTAAAAGACGTCAGTGGACGTCTATTCACAACCTCTTTAAAACCTCTTAAAAACTACTTGGTGCACTTTAATTAAATATTGCAGTATTAATCAAGGTATAAGCACAGCTTTTGCATATTCCACAAGGATTTCACAGAGGGTCATGATGGACGTGTAACGCACATGTAAATGACGTCACTAGGTGACGTCCTCTCACAACCGATTCACAACGCGGGTAAATATTGAACTACATGTATCTAAAAGTCAAAGAAACAATTATACATGAAACCCCATAGAACTATAAACGTGTACAAACATATCTGAATGCATTTTTACGAAATGTTCCTTACGAAATTTCTACCGATTTATGCCGTCCTACCGCGACTATTTTTGGCCGGCCACACGACGTCGCCGTCGGACCAATGTTTGCTGGGTTGTTAGAGAAAGTTCAAATCAAAGCAGTTTGTGATATCCGGTTCATGAACGAATCATTCAATGTAACCGAATCTTTTTGAACAAGTTCACCAAATCGAACTGAATCATTTTAAACGGTTCTCGTCTCCAATATGCATTAATCCACAAATGACTTAACTGTTAACTTTTTTAATGTGTCTAACACTCCCTCTGAGTTCAAACAAACCAATATCCCGGAGTAATTCATTTACTCAAACAGTACACTGACCGAACTTATGTGAAGAGAGAACTGAAGATGAACACCGAGTAAGTGTTTTACCTCATTAACTATATTCATATATTTTCATATATATATTCATTTGTATATATTTGTAAATAACTTTTCAATATACGGTCCTCAAACTCTCTATACGGCATGAGTTAAACTGTTCCCCATTCAAAGTGAATTTGTGTCCTCACAAGACTTGGCGTATGACACGTGGGTAGCATGAACTACAAATTAGATTAGATTTTGTTGGTACGCTTGTACTGTCATTTATTTATGTGCTGTCCCATTTATGTGCATTCATTCTGATAGACGGAGCCCTGCCTCAGCGCATTGAGATCAACATGGAACTCAGGAACCACAACTTATTTTCCTTTTTACAACAAAAATCCATATTTTTACAGTGAGTTAAATGCTTTTCCTTAAAGGGTTATGGTTTACCCCAAAATTTTAATAATCATCTACTTACCCTTGAAGTTTGTCTTATCACAAAAGGAGATTTCAATACAATGTCCCGAATATGCTTGTCCATATAATGTCAGTCTAACATCAAGCTGTTAAAATAGAAGCCAAAGTATAACAGAGTGGTCTTATGTCTCATGTGATGTATATTCCAAGTGTTCTGTGTGTATACAATAAGGTTTGGTGAGAAACATACTGAACTTTTTCATATTATTTAACAAACATCCTGACTTGATTGTTGGTCTCTGTGCATGACTGTGTGCTCATGAGACACTATTCGTTCAGTTCACACTGAATTGCACACAAGTTCTGAAAAAAATCAAGATTAATACAAATATTACATTAAAAAACTAAGCATGGAAATCCCAAAAATGTGTAATTTCTCCACTGACTCCGGACTGGAGCTTCGGTTGTCATGAGAGTCAAAATGACAGCTGACAGATGAACGTGATCACTTCCTGTTGCAATGAGAACAACAGATGTATTTACCTCAGAGAAAAAAGCACATAGATTGTATTTTATTTTGTGTTTTTATTCATCTTGATTGGTCACAACTCACATTCATGCACAGAGACCAGCAGTCAGGTAAATAAAGATGACATCATTTTTATTGTTTGGGGGCGAAATAACCCTTAAAACAAATTGTTCACCTGAATTGTTATCTACTTATACTCATGCCATTCCACAGACATGTAAGACACATGTCATACAGGATTGGAACCACATGAAGATTGACAAAATTTTGGGGTAAATGTTTTGAGTAAACTATTATTGTATTGTAACTGATACTTGTCTCTGACATTTCACTTGTTAATAAAAGCTTTGATAAATGGATGTGAAATGATTATAGGAGCACTTTTTTGATTCTGCAAGTGGGAGTGGATTTGCTTAGCTGGAAACTGCAGAGAACCACGTCTTGTCGTCCTAAAAAAAATAAAAAAAATAAATACTTCCTCCAAGGAGGTCCAAATGCCATCAGCACAGACTTTGTTCAGTGATGAATAACATACATTCAGCCAGGGCCGTCCTTAGGGGGGTGCAACTGGTGCGGTCACAACGGACTCCGCACTTGAGGGGTAAACGGACTGAAAGCCACCCCGGGAATGCGCTCTACTTTGCATCTTCACATCAGCTAAGTACGACCCTGCATTCAGCTCTCATGGTAATGAATGAGATGCTGTGGTTTAAGCAGATAAATGAAGCACTATAAACCTAATAAAATTCAAAATACATATTGACAAAAATAAGATTTTGCACTGATTTGCTTTGACTATATGTTTAAATTTTTTAAGAATATGTTGTTTAAATGTATTGAAAACACTGAATGTGAAGACATTTTTGTGCAGGGATAAAGAGTTACAATGTTTCAATATAAATAAATAATTGTAAACGCATTGATTTGTGGATTATTTTATATATATGTATTTATTTATTTAATTTTTTTACTTGAACATTGAACTCCTGAACCTGAACACCACACAATGAACTCAATTTTAACACTCCTGAAATGTATATTTGACTCCCTCTGTTTCGGAGTTAGAATAACACTTTCAGAAGTGTGAAATATGTACATTACGCACAGAGTACATTTCAACACCATGCTGGATTTACAAATAAACTCTTTCAGTCTTAAAATGTACTTATTTCACACTTTCGAAAGTGTTATTTTAACTCCCAAAATGGAGGGGGTCATATATACATTACATAGGTTTGTTAAATTTGACTCAAATTGAGTTCAATGTACACTGGCGTTGTTGCTGTGGGGTGCCTAATCTTTCCGTCAGACAAGATGAGTCGGGTTGGCATGAACAAGTTTCTTTGGCAATGAATGTTTGGGGCTTACCCTCCTTGTGAAGGGTGTCAATGATTGTCTTCTGGACAACTGTCAGACCAGCAGTCTTCCCCATGATTGTGCACAACCCACTTAGACTCATTATGTGACCTGCACCCAGCTGAAGTTTGGTAACAAAAAAAGTGTTGATTGCAAGTTTGAGATGATTGAAGTGTTTATGTATAGCTTGAATTAGCTTAACATTGGTTTTAATTTGAAAAAAAAAATTGTCTTTTTGTAATTAAGTTAAAACAAGACATTCTTTTAGATCATCTTAACATGATACCCTAATTCAAAGACATAACTTAATTGAAATTACTACGTTGAACCCACTCATGGGGATAAGTTAACAGAATGCTCACTACTGAGTTCACTTTATTTTGAACTTGCGTAGCAAAGTTGAAACAACTATAATTGTATAGTCATGTTGATTCACAGAAGACAATTCACAGCTTAACAAGACTCAAAATAATGAGTTAAATCAATTCATTAATCCATTTTGTTTTTAATTGAAATTTTGAGGCAGCTGCTTAACTTATGATTTTAAGTAGAACCAAGTAGATCTTGTTTTACAGTGATAGACACTGTTTCATTTCCAATTTTTACAGGTGCCCAATGTGCTGGATTCCTCTTTTATCTATTTATTTTCCTCTGTTGTAATAATAAATAATAATTTGTTTGTTCGTTTCACACATCAGTTGTTAACACTTTTGAGTGGGTTTATGAGTTTTCATTATGCAGTTTTTTAGAAATGTTTTTTTATTTCTTTATTTTCAGACACAAAGTGTAAGACATAAAATGGATCTGGGAGTTTGTTCAGAGAATGGTCTCATAAAATAAATAAACATATTCATAGTGGTTGATCCTTAACTTGTCTTTATTGATCACATATTTTGTACATATTGGATCTATATCAAACTCTGGAAATGCCTTGGAAATTAACTGACAAACTGTTACGACATCTTTATACAAAGCTTTTTGACATGGGAAATAATCAAGTAAATGTTTCACATTTATATAAAACTATTGAACAGTGTCAAATAATGATGCCATCATTTAAAATGATTATAACTTTCAAGTCTGTCCATTTGCACCGTGCACTTTATACCAATAAAAAGGTTTTTAAAAGCTGTTGTTAGTGAGCTCATAAAATATTGTACATATGTGTCTTGTGTCATTATGGCATAGCGTTTGTGACTTTCCCTGGATCCCCTTCCTCTTCAGATGGCACTGTTATTACTGTAGATCACTTTTACTAAGATTACTGCAAACAGACGTCTTTCCATTAACAAGGTAATGTGCTGGATTATATTTATATTCTTAGCAATCACGTTACAGTTACACTTGTAATAAAACTTGTTTTAATTACTTTAATTTCATATATAGTAGCCTGCCATATTTAACTGTTGCTGATTTGAAGGCTCCTCATATCTGTAATGATACTGTGATTTATTTGATTTATTCTCCGATCATTCAGTTGATCCATGACTTTTTAATCACTAAAGGACAAAGTAATTCGAGAAACGAATAAAAATCCTGAAACTAACTTGTGCTTCATGGAGACTTTTGTAGCACTAATTATAAAAAAACAATTGCAAGTGTCTAGGCCCAGCCATTTGGCTGTTTTTTATTTTTATTATTATTATTATTTTTTTTAAACTTTTATAGCCACCTTTTTTTTTTTTTTTTCTGACCTAGAAAAAATAAAATAAAATTAAAGCTGCAAGCAGCATTTTACCGGGGTTCAAGCACATTAAGGCCTCTGAGGTGGTCTGAGCCAACCTGGATGCATGGATGACAGTTAAACACATCCAAAATGGAGATCAGGCTAACAGACAGACACACACACTGAAAGTAAATGATTAGACTAATATATGTATACTCTATAAGCATATGCTCTCACACACACACACACACACACACACACACAAACAAAGACACACATATACATGCACAAACATTTTGTTGCAGATATAGGTACTTGAAATAAGTGATAGGTGATAATAAACTTATTGCAAGTCTTTTCTTTTTAAGAGTTTAGATGTCATTTTCAGGTTAAACTGTAATCATAATGTGGCAAAATTTTAAAAACTGATATATCTGTATGATCAAAATGGAAAACATTGACTCAATGAGATTTAAAATGTTATAACAGTTTATTTTTTAATGTTTTGGCATGAATTCATGAATCCTTTCAACAGTACTGTTCAACTTTACTGAATGAGCCCATTAGTGGTCTTCCGCTGCCATCTAGTGGTTATAAATTGCATTTACTCCAACAACACTGTGTTTTTAAACATAACTGTTATAGTGTTATTTTTTTTTTTGCCCAATCTCTCTTAAATTTTGCATGCTTGTTTAGAATGAAATTATGCATTATTTTACACAGTTTTGATAATTTGTGGGCTTCTGTTTGTATTAATAGGCCTTTGTGTGCACTATGAAAAGAACATATTATAAAATGACTGGTTTATAGTTGCCCAAATGCAATTGTTCAACATGTTTTTGATAATTATTGACCTTCAGAGTCTAGAGAATTGTACTTCAGTGGTTTTATTGATTTTCAGCTTAAACCGTATCACAAGTATGCCAAAGTAACTTTTTAAAATAATCTTGAATATTTAATTAACAGCTTTATTGACAACATTGGTCCCAGAGGCAAAGTTGTTCAGAATGAGGAGATTTATCATATGATATGAAGATTTAGTGTTTTTGAGTGAATATATGAACATTTTCAAACAATTTGAGGCCATTTACCATATAAATCTTGTGTTTTGAGACCTTTTCTACTGTTATAGCGCCACCTATGGTCTGATCTCCATGAAACTTTGCATGCTTGTTAAGAGTCACCTGTTACATGATTTCACTTAGTTTCATAAAGTTTTGAGTTTTCCTTTAGGTTTTATAGGCTTTGGGGTATGTTTGGCCACACCCCTTTTTCTAAATTACCCTGTTACAGCTAACCAAAGGAAAAAATTTAACATTTTTTTAATAATTATTGATCTAGAGAGTCCACAGAATATTTCTGCAGTGGTTTGGTTCCGATTGGACAAAAAACCTAGGACTAGTTCGCAAAAGTAGGTTTTTAACATATTTGTGAATAACAATTGAACGATTTGATTGACAGCAATGGTTCTTGAGGCAAAGTTGTGCATTATGAGGAGATCTATCAAATTATATGCATATTGTGTTGATATGTGAAACACCACGTGATTACAGAGCCATAAAACTCGTTAGCGCCAACTAGTGGCCGATTTCTTTCAAAATTCTTACAGACCTTAAGGTTCATGAGTCGAACGTACCCAGCGAGTTTCGTTCCGATGAACATCCGTTAACCCTTTCAAATAGGTGCTTAAATTTGTTTGGCCAATGGCAGCCATGTTTTTTGAGATATGCAAATGTCCTCATAGGTGCTTGTGCCCCTTCAGACCAAGACACTGCATACCAATTTTCAAGTCGATCGAGTCAACGGTTGCCTAGTTATAGCCATTTATGTGTTTTTTCTTTTTATAGCGCCCCCAAGTGGCAGAGGTGTGCAATTTTTTTTATTTGACCAAAGATTGAGCTCATAGATATGTATACCGAGTTTGGTAAGGATATCTCATTTCATTCATGAGTTATAGCCTGTTGCGTAAAATTGGTCCTCGACTTTCGAACATTTTGGCATCCCATTACGACAGTGAGTCGAAATTTCTACTTTTTTTTGATAATTATTGATATTCACTGGACAGAGAACATTTCTGCAGTGGTTTGGTTCAGATTGGGTGAAAAACCTAGGACTAGTTCGCAAAAGTAGGTTTTGGACATACGTCAAGTTTGCGAAAAAACGAGGCCTCCTAGACCCAAATTCAGAGTGACCGTTTTTAATTTCGCATGACCCACGGATTACAGAAATGTAAAATTTTTGGCTCTATCACAAGCGGTTTAGGAGCTATTAGCAAAAACGCATTTTCGATCACTGTAGCGCCCCCTATTGGCCAATTGGGCTGAGACTTTGATAGGTTCTCCCCAAATTGAGCTCTATCATCTGACCAAGTTTCAAGTCTCTAGGCCTTACGGTTTGGGCTGCACGTTCAGTTCTAGGGCAGAAGAATAATAATAATAATTAAAGCTGCAAGCAGCATTTTACGGGGTTCAAGCATTTAAGGCCTCTGAGGTGGTCTTGGCTAACCTGGATGCATGGATGACAGTTAAAGACATCCAAAATGAAGAATAGGCTGGCAGACAGACACAAACACTGAAATTAAATGATTAAACTAGTTTTTAACAGTTTAGATGTCATTTTCAGGTTAAACTGTAATCACAATGTGGCAAAATTGTAAAAACTGATATATCTGTATGAACAAAATGGAAAACATTGACTCAATGAGATTTAAAATGTTATAACAGTTAATTTTTTTTATGTTTTGGCATGAATTAATGAATCCTTTCAACAGTACTGTTCAACTTTGCTGAATGAGCCCATTAGTGGTCTCCCGCTGCCATCTAGTGGTTCTAAATTGCATTTACTCAAGCAACACTGTGTTTTTAAATATAACTGTTATAGTGTTGTTATTTTTTTTGACCAATCTCTCTTAAATTTTGCATGCTTGTTTAGAATGAAATTATGCATTATTTTACACAGTTTTGATAATTTGTGGGCTTTCTGTTTGTATTAATAGGCCTTAGTGTACACTATGCAAATAACATATTATAAAATTACTGGTTTATAGTTGTCCAAATGCAACTGTTCAATATGTTTTTGATAATTATTGACCTTCAGAGTCTAGAGAATTGTACTTCAGTGGTTTTATTGATTTTCAGCTTATACCCTATCACTAGTTTGCCAAAGTAACTTTTTGAAATAATCTTGAATATTTAATTAACAGCTTTATTGACAACATTGGTCCCAGAGGCAAAGTTGTTCAGAATGAGGAGATCTATCATATGATATGAAGATCTAGTGTTTTTGAGTGAATATATGAGCATTTTCAAACAATTTGAGGCCATTTACCATATAAATCTTGTGTTTTGAGACCTTTTCTACTGTTATAGTGCCACCTATGGT
The DNA here is from genome assembly GCF_023724105.1 of Carassius gibelio. Taxonomy (NCBI): domain Eukaryota; kingdom Metazoa; phylum Chordata; class Actinopteri; order Cypriniformes; family Cyprinidae; genus Carassius; species Carassius gibelio. The sequence continues at coordinate 4,825,412 of NC_068417.1, read as the reverse complement.
GCGATCTCCATGAAACTTTGCATGCTTGTTAAGAGTTACCTGTTACATGTTCTCACCACGTTTCATAAAGTTTTGAGTTTTCGTTTAGGTTTTATAGGCTTTGGGGTATGTTTGGCCACACCCCTTTTCTTAATTACCCATTTAACGCTAACCAAAGTACAAAATTGAACATTTTTTTGATAATTATTGATGTAGACAGTCCACAGAATATTACTGCAGTGGTTTGGTTCCGATCGGACAAAAAACCTAGGACTAGTTCGCAAAAGTAGTTTTTTAACATATTTGTGAATAACAATTGAACGATTTGATTGATAGCAATGGTTCTTGAGGCAAAGTTGTGCATTATGAGGAGATCTATCAAATGATATGCATATTGTGTTGATATGTGAAACACCACGTGATTACAGAGCCATAAAACTCGTTAGCGCCAACTAGTGGCCGATTTCTTTCAAAATTCTTACAGACCTTAAGGTTCATGAGTCGAACGTACCCAGCGAGTTTCGTTCCGAACAACATCCGTTAACCCTTTCAAATAGGTGCTTAAAATTGTTTGGCCAATGGCAGCCATGTTTTTTGAGATATGCAAATGTCCTCATAGGTACTTGTGCCCCTTCAGACCAAGACACTGCATACCAATTTTCAAGTCGATCGAGCCAACGGTTGCCTAGTTATAGCCATTTATGTGTTTTTTAAATCTTATTGCGCCCCCAAGTGGCAGAGATGCGCAATTTTTTTTTATTTGACCAAAGATTGAGCTCATACATATGTGTACCAAGTTTGGTCAAGATATCTCATTCCGTTCAAGAGTTATAGTCAAAATAACATTTGGCTAACGTTAGCATAGACGCTTTTTGGCGTACTGTTTCGCGTAAGAATCGAAATTTCAACTTTTTTTTGATAATTATTTATATTGAGTGTCCAGGGAATATTTCTGCAGTGGTTTCGTTCCGATTGGTTGAAAATCCTAGGACTAGTTCGCAAAAGTAGGTTTCGGATATAGCTCGATTTTGCGAGAAAACGGTGCGTCGTAGAGCAAAAAATGTAGTTGTGCACTTTTGTTCGGGCTAACCCAAGGATTGCAACGATGCCTTGTTTTTGAGTCTACGGCTAACGGTTTACGACCTGCGGCCAAAAATGTCAAAAATTTTAGTTTTTTGCGCTGTAGCGCCCCCGTTAGGCCGATTGGGCCGGTTCTTTGTATCTGAGTAGCGAGCAAGACTACTACCATCTGACCAAGTTTCAGCTCTCTAGGCCTTACGGTTTGGGCTGCACGTTCAGTTTTAAGGCGGAAAAATAATAATAATAATAAAAATCTTAACAATTACAATAGGGTTTCAGCACTGCGTGCTTGAACCCCTAATAATAAAAATCCTAACAATTACAATAGGGTTTCAGCACTGCGTGCTTGAACCCCTAAATACACATTAATCAAAAGACTATGTTCATAAAAAGGACATATAACAGTGGTTGGGTAGGAACCCGGTCTCCCCAAAAGCTTCACACACAAGAAGGTGTAACAAAAGTTCATTTCTGATGTCATTGTCCTGATGTTCCCAGCCATCTTTCTGAGCTCGGTGCAGTGCTGTCTCATCTCCCTCATCACAATCAGTCTTTCCTCTTCAAGACACACTTTTGACATGTACGCATCAAACTCTTCTTCTTGGTGAGGATGTTGCTGGATTCTGAACTCACATAAATAACATCTCTACAATACAAATCTGACCTGTACATTCTGAACAGAAGTAGTGTATGTACCTCCCAAAACCTGCTGTCGGGTGAACAAATGTAAAAAGTCAGCTTATTAAGGAATAAGACGTTAGGAAGACCCCCACACAATAAAGATTGTCTCCCTTGTTCTTTATTTCAAGAACTACTCAGCTGATTACGAGCTTTAAATACCTCAGTCATCTCACAAGTGAAGTAGGCCTGATGAAGACCTTGTGCCCAAAATGACTTGTCCTAATAAAGAATAAATTTAAAATGCATAGTTTGCTTAATATCTGTAAAATTAAGAGGAAGACATTTTAAAATTAAGGACCTGAAAATTTGTTAATTCCAAAAAAATCCAGACGACACATCTGCAAATCATACAAATAACAAATATATTAGATGAGTTGTCAACATTCCAGTCTGATTATAAAGGCTAGAAACATTTGTTCAGTTGATTTCTGAAGGTTATGTTGGTCATCACATCTGGTACCTACAGAATCCTAAAGCAACAATAATACAAGTAAATGATTATGATGTCTTTCAGGCTCGGCCTTAAAAGAGTTTCAATACCAATTTTAAGATAATCTAGAGCCCCAAATCAGTGTTTACAGTCTCAGTGGAGTTACAAGCCCACAAGTTTATAGCAAGCAAAACAGGAAGACAAGTCCTTCGTTAATTCTCATGCATGGCACAGATTCTCAGTTCTTCACATGATTAGCAGACTGCAATAGTAAACTACTTCGATGACTGTGTGTAAAATACTGTACCCTCAGTAGCCCACTGTCTGACATCATGTACCCACTGAAGCACACCCTAGTTCACTGCTCAAATCCTCTTGAGAGTCTGGGGTCAAAAATAAAAGATGAACAAGGGTTTTCACTTTGCAATCTTAAAAATGTGAAAAGTGATGAAAAGCTTTGTATTCATAACTGAAGGCATAGCATCATACCTTGATGAATCTGCTGGATAATGCAAGATGAAGGCCTTCTAGCATGGACAGTTAGCATGTCATTCCTGGCTTTTAACAACACAATTATGTGATGGAGAATAGTCCTATTAAAGCTCATGGGATTTCAGTTCATCCACACATTGACCATTGAGTTTTAATTTGCAGATGCAGTTTTATTAATGCAATCTCCTTAATTTATGTCATTTATGCAATATCCGACAACGTTTTTGACAAAGAATACACATAATAAAAAGAAGAGATAATGAAAAAAAGGTTTTCTAAAATAATATAACCAACAATTACCAGATTTTGGTGCCACCACATTTACCATGTGTCTAACTTCAGACCTCAACACAAGATCGGTTGAAAGACTGCAACATATTGCTTGTAATGTCTGTAACAAACTGAGATACTAGTCTCTTTTATACACGCTTACACTAAGAGGTCTTGAGGGATACATTAACTATTTAATAATGCAACAATCATACTTTTATAAAAATCAAACATTATATATTTGACTGACACGTTTGCAAGGCAAGTTTATTTATATAGCACATTTCGTACACAATGGTAATTCAAAGTGCTTTACATAAAAGAAAGTAAAATAATCATGAAGAAAAATAATAAAACTTTTAAAATGATTAAAACATTTAAAAACAGAAAATGATTTTACATAAAAAATAATAATAAAACAGTGAAAATATAGTGCAATCAGTTCGGACATTGCACAGTGCTCATTCAATAAATGCACAGCTAAAAATATGCATTTTGAGTCTAGATTTAAATGTGACTAGTGTTTTAGCACATCTGATCTCTTCTGGAAGCTGATTCCAACTGCGGGCGGCGGAGAAACTAAAGGCGTTTCATTTTACTCCTGAAGCTAAAGACTTTTTATTTTATTCCTGATCCTGAGCACTATACAACACTTAGTTCTTCACAGAAACCTTTCCAGTGTATGTGAAATATTCATAATAATAATTAGATATTGAGAATAATTTTGTTAGTAAAACAAAGTGTTGCACGTTTTCTTGGTGCACAGAAAAGTATATTTATTTTGTACATCATTTGCAACTGCTTTTTATCACTTAATTAGAAGCACCACAAATTAAATTGTCATCTTTAATAGGGACTATTGAAAAGACATTTAGAAGTTTATTTTAAAATGCAAAGTTGAAACTAAAAAAATAATAATCTCTGTAAACTCTTAAGTGTGTCCCATAAGGCAGTGGTTCCCAATCCTGGTCCTGGAGAAGCCCAACACTGCACATTTGAGATGTGTCCCGGATCAAACACACCTGATTCAACTCATCAGCTCATCAGTGTAGACTCCAAGACCTCAAAAGTGTGTTTGTGAGATAAGAGAAACACTAAAACCGTGCAGTGCTGGGGTTCTCCAGGACCAGGATTGGGAAACACAGTCATCAGGTCATGAAAAGTTCGACACACACTTGTGGTCATCATGCTCACTTGGACTAAATAAAGGAAAAGTCCAAAGATGGCAAGTGTGGGTATTTGGACAGTACAACAGTTTAAGAAACAACAAATACTGTACAAATGATAAGAGCAGGAATGTTTGATAAAAGGGTCAAACTATCACAGACTTACTCATTGTTGCACTTGCGCCTGATGGCCGCTCGAGTTGTGTGTGGAAACTCCACAAGAACAGTCTGTTAACAAAGTAAAATAGGGAAGGTCAGAGGGCAGGTTCACACAACTTTAACTTTCCACTACATCAGCCAGTAATCATAATGTATTACACCCAAAATACTTAATAAAAGTACATCGTGAATAGCAGTGAGGAAATGTAAATATTGCTTCCAGTGTGTTAATCAAACAGAGTTTACAAGAGAAGAAACATCACAATATTAATCAAATCACACAACCTCATTCAAGTTGAAAAGTATATTTATATTATAGATCAGACTAAATTGTAATAGAGACATGCACATTTTCTATAAGGCTGCTTTGAAATGGCATGTATTGTGAAAAACACTTTACAAAATAATTTGATTATTTTATTTTATGAATAGTAAAAAAAAGAGAGGTTAGGAATTCTATTGGAAACACAGTCGCCAAAGTCAAAGAAATAAAAGAAAATACATCTGCAAGAATTACAAAAGGTCTCTGTACGGGGATGACATTTATAGATGGATGTCTTTGGATGCACCAGAATACTGGCTGACATGATAACTACCATCTGAAGCATAGAAATAATTTTAATATCCTGATTTGCTGTTAAAAAACAAAACAAACATTTATTATTATTAAGTTGAAAACAGGTTTTCAGGTTTCTTTGATATAAAGTTCAGAAGAACAACATTTATGTGAAATATAATTAACTCCTTAACTGTCACTCATGTTTTTGAACATTGACTTTGTAGTGCACAATCCAAACTTAAATTTTTATAATTCATGAATGAAAATATTTTGTAACATGATATTGATGTACCATGTATGTCTGATTTTAAAATGGGTTTTAAAGGATTAATTTTGAGATTTTAAGTTTTCAGTCGATATATAACTTCTGATAGAGAAAAAGGCAACAAACAAGTCTTTTTTAAACAAAGGTCAAAACTCCAGTTATAATTTAGACTTTTGAGGGTGCACTCTTGTCATAAATTAATGGATTACTTTTCCTACATAATTTTTAGCAAAAAGCACTGGTAAAATATATATTTGGGAGTCTTAGACCTTTCCAACGATATATAGTTTGTCAAGATTAGATTAGATTTAATTGTAATATAGTGAAGTAAATGTAGGCGTCCCACAGAGTGGACGGGTGACAGTTTTCAGGTTAAATAAATATTGGTAACACTTAAGTATTAACTACGACATTTCTCTCAATAAATTCTTAATTTGCTGCTCATTAATAGTTAGTAAGGTAGTTGTTAGGTTTAGGTATTGGTTACGATTAGGGATGCAGAATAAGGTCACGTAGAATAAGGCATTAATATGTTCTTAATTAACACTAATACATGGCTAATATTCTAGTAATATGCATGCTAATAAGCAACTCATAGCTGTTACCTATTCTAAAGTGTTACTGAAATATTTTGTTATAAATGTCTTTGTCACACTTGATCAATTTAAAGAATCCTTGCAAAATAAATTGCAAAATAAAATTTTTATTTCCTGCTGTCACGGCCTGGAATTGATAGAGGACTCAGATGTAGTTGTTGTGAGAAAGGAGATCCTTTATTCTCGTCACAAAACACAGAATAACATAAACGATAGCTGAATGCTGCTCAGGTGAGAGGAGACTTCAGAGCTGGCAGGCCGTGTCTGTGGACCACTCGAGCTGCCGGATCTCTGTACTACGAGTCCTGAAGCACGGCTGAACAGAGGGCAAGACAAAGATGCTTGTCCTCAGACACAGAACGCGAGTAAGAACTAATCAATCTACTCTCGACCAAGGACAGAAAAGCACAGACATATATGGGAGTGAGGGAATAAGAGACAGGTGGGGGAGAGTCAGCTCATGGTCCATTTTATTTCATTTCTTAAGAAAAGGTTTATATGATGTATAATCAAGAGCACATAGAGATGACAGATTTATTAGTGAGAGCGCTGAAGAGAAAAGAAGCTGGGCATTACCTCAGCGGCTGTGTTTCAGATCAAGTGTAAAAGACAGCAGAGCAAAGAATCCAGAAGAAGAAAACAGAGAAGATGCAAGGTCTTTTATAAAGCAGTTGTGAGGGGATATCCAGTGTGATGTCAGAATACACTGGATCCACCTGCTGTCTATAAAAGACTGAAGTGATGATCAAATCAGATGCTGAAGAGCTCTCCGGCTCCAGAACCATCGCTGATATTGCCTTGAGCTAACTACTTACTCACATTTATACTTTATTCCATACTTACACAGTAGTTCTAGAATATTTACTAATTGTAATAAATAAACTGACAAGTCGTATATAACATTGATGGCATTGATGTATAGCTAAGAACAGAACACGGAGAAGTCTTCTTTGACCTGTTTTGTGAAGATGAACTCAGACGTTTATGAGACAGAGCAGATCTGACTTACTTTACCTCCCTGAGAATAAATAATATAAAGTAGAAGGTGTAGGAAATTTAGCACAATATATATCTTAAACATCTCTAAATAATACAGTTTTTTACCTTTTAACTTTGCCTTGATCTGCCACGTTTGTAGTTTTTCTAACACGTTTTATTCCTGTTTGTTCTGGACCGAATTTATCGCCAAAGCACAATGGATTGTGGGTAATTTTAGCCATTGTAGTGTGGACAGATCCACACTTCAAAAATCGACCTGAAATAGTAGACCATCCTTGGGACTTGTCATACTCTTCTCAACATACTACGCTTTGGGACAGGACACACTTATAGGGCTTGGGCGCTGAGTTGCATTCTGGGACGTGGCGGCCATGTTGATGGCCTCGCGAATGTAAACATACAGCAAGTTGAACGAGAAGAAGCAGAGTTGGGAGAAAGAAAAAAATATGTTAAAATCGTGAAAAGGTTGTGGGATTTACATGGATACGCTAAATAGGGATGCCAGGGACCGGTATGTGGACAAAATCTGCACTATTAACGGTTTGGATCCATATGAAATTACCAACAAATAGTGGAGTACCGACGGAGACTTGCTGCCGCACTTTTGCATTCCAGATATATTCAGATATTACAGATATCTTCGGCTACCTTGTTTGTTTTGGGAGCGCCTAAACTTCACAATATCTCTGAAGCTACAAGTCATTGGAGTCTCATGTACAGTTCACAAATGGATGGGTTCAGGAGCTGCAAATCATAAAGCCGGCAAACACTTTACAGTAATCTGGACAAAGGTAAGCTGTGTTCTACCTAGCTGCTAGTTTAGTAACTGTTAGTGCTAACAACCCTTCACACATGGACTTTTAACTGTGTTTCAAAAGTGTAGTTAGAAGTTGTCAACCCTCCCGTTTTTTTCCGGGGTTCTCACGTATTTGAACTGTTTTCCCACTGTCTTCCCGTTTTAGTATTTTCCTGTAAAATATCCCGTTAGCTCTTCAATCGGACCTGTCAAGTCTCTGTGTTGTTGTCCTGTTGCTACTCCTTGCCCTTCCAGCGAAACAGATGTTTTCAAAGCATCGTTTTTCTTACTTGAAAGCAACCTTAGCGTGATGTTGGGCTTTTTAAGATAGCGTGGCTGTTGTGAGAGCACGATTTCACGCCAATCTGTAACTAAAGTCACGTGAGACCTAGCTTCACAAATCGCTTCACGTTAGTTAATGCAGCAGTTTTATAGTACAAATTTTTGCTGTCAGCAGAGGGATAGCAACAAAAAGATGAATGTTGAAATTTCCCGTATCTAGGATGAGTAACCCGAGAAATTTACCTTATTTTCAATGTTGACTTAAGCTATATAAATTAATATTCAGATGTTATGGTCTCCGTCGCGCCTCCAAGCAGGAAAGCGGTGTAAAGTAAATCCATTCTCATTTTATTTCCCCCGTGGCGATTATGTGTTGCGCTATTACACCCCACAATACAGCAACGGTTTACCATGGTTGAAATTGATTTTTAATTAATCAAATTAAGACACACGGATGAGAGGGAGTACGTCTAAACACTGCGCAGTAGTCCGAGCAGTAAAGGAGGCTACCAATGTGGCAGCCACGCCAAGTGATGACATCACGACGCCCAAGCCCTGTTTTAATCTCAAAGTGTCATGATCCTGCCCTCGTGTCCTTGATTTTTCCTAGTCTTGAGGCAGGATCATGACAGACCCTTGTTTTGTGTACAAGCGCATGGCCTTGTCTTTGGGCCATGTGCTTGTGTTGTCTCGTTCCCTTGCCCCGCCCCCCTTGTTAACCTAGTCGTGTCTTGATTGTCCTATCTGTAACACCTGTCGTGTCTTGATTAGTACCCCTATTTAGATCTCCTAGTGTGCTCTGTCTTGCGTCGGTTCATTGTCATTGAGATTTGTACCTGTGATTGTGATTGTTCCACTCTGTGATTGTTCCTTAAGAAGTGTTTGTATTACCGTGAGTGTTTGTTTATAGCTAGTATTTAGAGTCCTTGTTTATCTTGTCAGTCCAGTCCTGTTTTAGTTATTTAGTCTTTACCTTGCTCCGTGTTTTCCCCCTCGTGGGTTTTTGTTTCCCCTTTTTGTAATAAACCCTTTGTTTGAGAATCCCTGTCTGCACCTGAGTTCCTCCCTTACCAAGATCCTGACACAAAGACTATGGGCTAGTCTTAATTGTAATTTTAATATTAGCAAGCTTCCCATAAACCTTTCCAATTTTCACAAACCGGTTTTGTTATTATGGATGATTATATGATTATAAACTCAACCCCCCCCCCCCCCCCCCCACAAATGCTAAATTTGGAATAATAATCACATTTCACACCAAAATAAATCTATTTTTTAGGTAATTGGTTTAGTAAAACTATTTTGTTGGTTTCTCAACTTTTGAATAGTAGTAATGGTCATGTGCTTACATATTTAGAATTTGTAGAAAAATTTTCATTTTATATACCGGTTAAGGAGTATATGATGGTTATTAATGCCATCCCTTTAGAACTTAGGAAATTATTAGGAAATGATACAGTCAAAAAACTACATTTAGATTTCAATCTTAAATTGGAAGGTATAAATGTAAAAGAACAAAAATGTAATAGCAATTATCTTAGAAAGATTTGCCAAATTTCCAGTGTTCCTTTAGCCATTGGTTTTTGGAGATCACAATTTCAAGATGTCAACTGGAAAGAAACCTTTAAGATCTCCAGACGTTTTTGTATCACAAATAAAATTAGAGAGGTATCATACAAGATTGTTCATCGTATTTATCCTGTAAAACTGGTAATTGCAAAGTTTTGTAAAGATATTGACTTGAAGTGTGTTTTTTGGCGAAAATGAGAGTATTGTTCATTTATTTTATGATTGTATTTATACAAATTTATTTTGGTGTAATCTAGTTTTTTTTTTTTGTTAAACAAATTATTAATATTGAATTGCAACTTAAAGAAAAGGATGTTTTATTTTTTTATGAGTATACTATTGATTTCAGAATTTGGTATATTGTGAATTTACTCATTATACATGGAAAATTCTTTATTCACAAATGTAAATGTGCAGGGAAAAAACCTAATTTTACTCATTTCAAAATAGAAATGGGTCACTACCTGTATACTTTAAAAGAAATAAGAAATGAAAAAGCCAAAAAAAAAACTTACTTTAAAGCCTTAAATCTATTTTTTGAATAAATTATTATTTGTATTAGTTTACAGATGTGTATTTATCTTATTTTATTATTGATTTTCTTCTTTTTTTAAGCATTTGTTTGAATTCTGTTTTAATGTTATTGCCCTTATGTTCTTTGTTCTAAAAACTGCAATAAAAATAAAATAAAAACTATGGGCTAGTTGCATATCTCCGCCATCTTGGATTTCCGGTCTTGCGAGTGTGTGCGAAGATATTTGAAACTTGTGTATGTTTGGGTCTGGTGAATGAATTAAATACACTAGTGTTCCCTACTGTTCACTAAATGAAAGTTGAACGAATGGTGTGTTTACACAGCTACATAATGTATTTTTACCTTACCAATTATGTGAATGTACAAATTACTTATTTCTCGAAAATGTATTACATTGATTTTTTTCTAAATGAAATATTTACCTCGTGAGACGTGGGCTACGATTTATCTTCATAAGGATCCATTTCTCAATTGTGCACATACATACGTTTGTTTCATCATTATTTTCACAACATATTTTATTATTTTACACAGTGAACTAATACATGACTAATTTTAATATCTGTTTAATCTGATAATTAATGCAAAACAATGACAATATACATGCGCTGCTCATAGACAGATAATTATTTATGCTGCAGATCTTCCACAAAACAAATAAACATTGATAAAAAACACACATGAATGCAAACAGTGATCTTTTAATTAATGCAAACCTACCATAATTACATTGTGTTTAATTGTACAGATAGTTACAAATCACGTTATCAAATAAATAAAACATGGTTTATCAGAAATCTCTCTGCGTCTCCATTAATTCCATTAATAACATGGACATTTCACACATTGTAGATTTGCTTTTTATCTTTTGACACATTTAAGTGCTGCACTTGACAATCACATTTAAACATTTGAATCATTATGAATGAGTTTAATAGAAATATTATTAAACTGAAGAGCCAGACAGACTCATCTGAGCTTCTTCCTCCTCTGTTCCAGCTTTACATTAAACACAATGATCATCTGCTTGAATACTAAAGCAACATTAATCATTCAATATCATGTTTCTAACACACATGCTGCATTATTTGATTGTAAAGTCTGAGTCTCTTCACCTGTATGGATCACATTTACACATTTATCACACATTTATTTCTCCTCATAGACACAGTAGTGAAGCTCTTCTGTGGATCTTCAGCTGATGTTTACTGCTCCTCTCAAGATCACTTCACTTTATGATACACAGCTTTTATCAGATTTCGGTGATTGAACTCCGTCTATACTCTAAGATTGAACAGAAGAGAAGATAATCAGAGTTCAGTGAAATAAAGTACTAATTAGTTACTATATTTCAATCACAGTGAAAAGTTAAATTAAAATCCTGTAATCAAAGTTGTTGCTAACTGAGCAGAAGTGTTTAGCTGAATCTAAATTGTGTCTAATTCTTCACTTGTGTGTCAAGAAAGCATATAATAAGTGTAATAATGCAGATGCAGCCGGATGTGATCACAGAATAAGTCTCTTCAGGAAGACACAAGTCCTGATCACCCTGTCGGGTTTATTCTGTGATAACAAGCGGCTGGAGCTACATTATCTCTTACAGAAAGTAAGTGTAAAGTAATGTGACGTGTTGCTTGTCAAAGTAAAAACACACAAGACACAGAGACATTGATCATGTGATGCTGGACGACTGTGAGCTGAAGCTGAATCTGCTCTGATTTTACCAGCGTTTTCCTACAATCTGAACAAATCTATTTCAAACTCTAATGATTCACTATTACTGATCTCATTAATAAAGCAGCTGTTGCTGTAGAAAGCTGTGACAGTCTGCTTTTCTTCTCTTTCCTCCTTTGTGTTCAACATTTTTATCAACTTTACATTTCATTCTGACACAAACCCTTTGAAATAAAGCTTGATGATCATTTGATCAACTCTTTTCACTAATATCTGAAAGTATATATTTGTTCACATATCAGAGGTAAATGAATCTCTTTAATATCACAAAGTGAAGTTTACTCACCTCAGTTTACAGTTTGAGTCTCGTAGCACATCAATGAGCTTCTGCTTTGAGTCTCCAATCTTATTAACTCTCAGATCAAGCTCTTTTAGAAACTGCAGAGCTTTTGTGTTTGTCAAAGACTGAGTTAAAGAAGAAACATCTGTAATGCCACAGTAATAAAGACTAGAAAGAGACAAACAGAGGAAGAGAGATCATCTTACAAACAAATCATGAAGATGAA